>NC_053022.1:479161693-479291567 GCF_003073215.2 Triticum urartu
AAGCTTAAACCCTAGTTTATGCGTTGCTTCGTAGGGGGCTGATTTGGATCCATATGTTTCATGCTATGGTTAGGTTTACCTTAATACTTTTGTTGTAGTTATGGATGCTTGCAATAGAGGTTAATCATAAATGGGATGCTTGTCCAAGTAAGGGTAGCACCCAAGCACCGGTCCACCCACATACCAAATTATCAAAGTACCGAACGCGAATCATATGAGCGTGATGAAAACTAGCTTGACGATATTCCCATGTGTCCTCGGGAGCGCTTTTCTCTATATAAGAGTTTTTCCAGGCGTGTCCTTTGCTACAAAAAGGATTGGGCCACCTTGCTGCACTTTATTTACTTTTGTTACTTGTTGCTCGTTACAAATTATCATATCACAAAACTATCTGTTACCACTTATTTCAGTACTTGCAGAGAATACCTTGCTGGAAACCACTTATCATTTCCTTCTGCTCCTCGTTGGGTTCGACACTCTTACTTATCGAAAGGACTACGATAGATCCCCTATACTTGTGGGTTATCAAGACTCTTTTCTAGCGCCGTTGCCGGGGAGTGAAGCGCCTTTGGTAGGTGGAATTTGGTAAGGAAAAATTTATATAGTGTGCTGAAATTTACTGTCACTTGTTACTATGGAAAGTAATCCTCTGAGGGGCTTGTTCGGGGTATCTTCACCCTGACTAGTAGAGCAAAGAGTTTCTCCTCAACCTACTGAACCTACTGAAAATGAAAATGTCTGCTTTGAAATTCCTTCGAGTATGATAGAAAAACCGCTAGCTAATCCTTTTGTAGAAGATGGAACAAAGCATCCTGATGAGCATCTAATATATGTGGATGAAGTTTGTGGATTATTTAAGCTTGCATGTATACCCGGAGATGTTGTTAAGAAGAAGGTCTTCCCTTTATCTTTGAAGGGAGATGCATCGACATGGTATAGGGGTCATGGAACTACAAACGATTGAAATTGGAATTTCATCAGAAGTTTTATCCTATGCATCTTGTTCATCGTGATCGCAATTATATATATAATCTTTGGCCTCGCGAAGGAGAAAGCATCGCTCAAGCTCGGGGGAGGCTTAAATCAATGTTATATTCATGCCCCAATCATGAGCTCTCAAGAGAAATGATTATTCAAAATTTTTATGCTCGGCTTTCTGATAGCAATCGCACCATGCTTGATACTTCTTATGCTAGCTCTTTTATGATGAAGACTATTGAATTCAAATGGGATTTATTGGAAAGAATTAAATGCAACTCTTAAGATTGGGACCTCGACAAAGGTAAGGAGTCAGGTATGACACCTAAGTTTGATTGTGTTAAATCTTTTTATGGATACCGATGTTTTCAGTAAATTTAGCACTAAATATGGACTTGACTCTGAGATAGTAGCTTCTTTCTGTGAATCTTTTGCTACTTATGTTGATCTCCCCAAGGAGAAGTGGTTTAAATATCATCCTCCCATAGAAGTAAAAGTAGATGCACCTATTAAAGTTGAAGAAAAGACTATCACTTATAATGATCCTATTGTTCCTACTGCTTATGTTGAGAGACCACCTTTTCCTGTTAGGATAAAGGATCATGCTAAAGCTTCAACTGTGGTTCGTAAAAGCAATATTAAAACTTATACACCTCCTAAGCAAGTTAACGTTGAACCTAATGTTGCTATTGTTAAAGATCTCTTGTCTGATAATATTGATGGGCATGTTATTCATTTCCTTGATGAGACTGCTAGAATTGCTAAACCTTGTGCTAAAGATAAAAATAGACCTGTGGTAGGCATGCCTGTTATTTCTGTTAAAATAGGAGATCATTGTTATCATGGCTTGTGTGATATGGGTGCTAGTGCTAGTGCAATACCTTACACCTTATACAAAGAAATTATGCATGATATTGCACCTGCTGAGATAGAAGATATTGATGTCACAATTAAACTTGCCAATAGAGATACTATTTCACCTATGGGAATTGTTAGAGATGTTGAAGTCTTGTGTGGGAAAACTAAATATCCTGCTAATTTTCTTGTTCTTGGTTCCCCACAAGATAGCTTTTGTCCCATTATATTTGGTAGACCCTTCTTGAACACTGTTAATGCTAAGATAGATTACAAAAAGGATATTGTTACTATCGGTTTAGATGATATGTCTCATAAATTTAATTTCTCTAAATTTAGTAGACAACACCGTGAAGAAGAATTACCTAGTAAGGATGAAATTATTGGTCTTGCTTCTATTGCCGTACCTCCTAGTGATCCTTTAGAACAATATTTGCTAGACCATGAAAATGATATGTTTATGAATGAAAGAAGGGAAATAGATGAAGTATTCTTTAAATAGGAACCTATTCTGAAACACAATTTGCCTGTTGAAATCCTAGGGGATCCTCCTCCACCCAAGGGTGATCCCGTGTTTGAGCTTAAACCGTTGCCTGATACTCTTAAATATGCTTATCTTGATGAGAAAAAGATATATCCTGTTATTATTAGTGCTAACCTTTCAGAACATGAAGAAGAGAGATTATTGAAAACTCTAAAGAAGCACCGTGCTGCTATTGGGTATACTCTTGATGATCTTAAGGGCATTAGTCCCACTCTATGTCAACATAAAATAAATTTGGAAGAAGATGCTAAACCAGTTCGTGATCATCAACGATGGCTGAATCCTAAAATGAAAGAAGTGGTAAGAAAGGAAATACTAAAGCTCCTTGAGGCAGGTATAATTTATCCTGTTGCTGATTGTCAGTGGGTAAGTCCTGTCCATTGTGTCCCTAAGAAGGGAGGTATTACTGTCGTTCCTAATGATAAAGATGAATTGATTCCTCAAAGAATTATT
Source organism: Triticum urartu (assembly GCF_003073215.2). Lineage (NCBI taxonomy): Eukaryota > Viridiplantae > Streptophyta > Magnoliopsida > Poales > Poaceae > Triticum > Triticum urartu. The sequence goes on from NC_053022.1 coordinate 479,164,524, forward strand.
ACAGGTTATAGGATGGTAATTGATTTCCGCAAATTAAATAAGGCCACTAAAAATGATCATTACCCCTTACCTTTTATCGATCAAATGCTAGAAAGATTATCCAAACATACACATTTTTGCTTTCTAGATGGTTATTCTGGTTTCTCTCAAATACCTATGTCAGCTAAGGATCAATCAAAGACTACTTTTACTTGCCCTTTTGGTACTTTTGCTTATAGACGTATGCCTTTTGGTTTATGTAATGCACCTGCTACCTTTCAAAGATGCATGATGGCATGATAAAAGGATACAAAAGCGTGAGTTTAATGTAGGTGATTATGTATTGCTATACAACTCTCGTTTAAGATTTTTTGCAGGAAAACTTCTCTCTAAATGGGAAGGTCCTTACGTTATCGAGGAGGTCTATCGTTCCGGTGCCATAAAAATCAACAATTTCGGAGGCACAAATCCGAAGGTGGTGAACGGTCAAAGAATCAAACATTATATCTCAGGTAATCCCATAAATGTTGAAACCAATGTTATTGAAACCGTAACCCTGGAGGAATACATAAGGGACACTTTCCAGAACACTTCAGACTCCAAAAAGGAATAGGTTTGTGGTACGGTAAGTAAACCGACTCCAAAACAGTGTTTAAGGCAATATTTCTCCGTTTTGGAATATTTAGAAAAATAGAAAAATAAGAAGCAGTCCAGGAAGGACACAAGGGCTCCACGAGGGTGGAGGGCGCGCCCTACCCTACTGGGCGCGCCCCCCTACCTCGTGTGCTTTCCGGACTCCGTTTTCTTACACGACACGTATTTTGGTCGGTAAAAATTCATTATATAACCTCCCGGGGGTTTTGACTCCCGTATCACGCAAAAACTCCTGTTTTTGTTTTGAGCTGTTTTCTGCCAGGGTTGTCAAGGCCAGGCACTATGTCGTCTCCCTCCTCCTCCAACCATGAGGGAAACGATGCTTGGCTAATGAAGATAGAGCTGAAGAGGGAAGAACCCATGGAGATCAACAAGGATGAAGGGATCAAGGAAGCCACGGAGGACCAAGCTCTGGCAACAGAAGACATCCTTCAACTCGATCACAATCTTCTTACCCCAACTGAGATCGAAGCTTTCAAGATGATTGAGCTAGCTCGTATACAAAATAAGTATCTCACACGTGAAAATATTTTGTTGAAGGAGCATATCATCGCACTCAAAGGCATTATCTGCAAGTTAGAAGACCTCCTACGCTCGATGTGCGACTATCCAGAATCAACAACTCCGCCTTCTTCACCAACAAAGAAGAACTGAGCATCTGGTATGGCCACTCCCCTTGGCAACTGCCAAGCTTGGGGGAGTGCCCCGGTATCGTATCACCATCACTTCTATCTTTACCGTTTTTCTTAGTTCGATCCTTTTGATAATATCTTGATCTAGTAGAATAAAAGCTTTTAGTATGATCTAGTTATGAGTTTTGCTTTATGATCCTTCTATGTAATCGAGTCCATGAGCTATATATAATAAAGATTAGTGCTGAGTCAAGGGCCTGATTATTTTGCCATGATCCTAAGTGAATAAAAGAAAAGAGAAAGAACAAAAAGGAAACAAAGAGATCATATGGATCTTATGGATTGTAATGAGCTCACATAGAAAGAGTATGATGAATAAAAGTTGTTGAGAGTTGACAAACATAGTTTTGGTCATCGTTGCAATTAATAGGAAGTAATAAAGAAAGAGAGGTCTTCACATATAAATAGACTATCTTGGACATCTTTTATGTTTGTGAGCACTCATTAAAATATGACATGCTAAAGAGTTGACGTTTGACAAGGAAGACAACATAATGGGTTATGTTTTCTTACATCTGAGATAGATTATATTGTCTTGGATCCTCCAACATGTTGAGCTTGCCTTTCTCCCTCATGCTAGCCAAATTTATCGCACCAAGTGGAGATACTACTTGTGCTTCCAAATACCCTTAAACCAGTTTTGCCATAAGAGTCCACCATACCTACCTATGGATTGAGTAAGATCCTCCAAGTAAGTTTTCATTGGTGCAAGCAATAAAAATTGCTCTCTAAATATGTATGACTTATTAGTGTGGGAGAAAATAAGCTTTATGTGATCGTGTGATATGGAAGAAATAAAAGCGACAGACTGCATAATAAAGGTCCATATCACAAGCGGCAATATAAAGTGATGTTCTTTCGCATTAAGATTTTGTGCATCCAACCATAAAAGCGCATGACAACCTCTGCTCCCCTCTGCGAAGGGCCTATCTTTTACTTTTATCTCCTACATTGCATAAAAGTCATGGTGATCTTCACCCATCCTTTTTACACTTTATCCTTTGGCAAGCACAGTATGTTGGAAAGATCCTAGTATATATGGCTAATTGGATGTGAGTTTTCATGAACTATTATTGTTGACATTACCCTTGAGGTAAAACATTGGGAGGCAAAACTATAAGCCCCTATCTTTCTTTGTGTCCGATTAAAACTCCATACCCATAAGTATTGCGTGAGTGTCAGCAATTGTGAAAGACTATATGATAGTTGAGTATGTGGACTTGCTGAAAAGCTCTTATATATTGACTCTTTCCTAGGTTATGATAAATTGCAATTGCTCCAATGACTGAGATTATAGTTTGTTAGTTTCAATGAAGTTTACGATTCGTACTTGAAATTGTGATTGAATTATTACTCTAGCATAAGAGATTATATGACAAGAATTATATAAGTTGCTGTTCTAAGAATGATCATGATGCCCTCATGTCCGTATTTTATTTTTATCGACACCTCTATCTCTAAACATGTGGACATATTTTTCAATTTCGGCTTTCGCTTGAGGACAAGCGAGGTCTAAGCTTGGGGGAGTTGACTCGTCCATTTTGCATCATGCTTTTATATCAATATTTATTGCATTATGGGCTGTTATTACACATTATGTCACAATACTTATGCCTATTCTCTCTTATTTTACAAGGTTTACATAAATAGGGAGAATGCCGGCAGCTGGGATTCTGGGCTGGAAAAGGAGCAAATATTAGAGACCTATTCTACACAGCTCCAAAAGTCCTGAAACTTCACAGAAGACGTTTTCAGAATATATAAAAAATACTCAGCGGAAGAAGTTCACCAGGGGGGCACACCCTTCCCACGAGGGTGGGGGGCGCCCCCTACCTCGTGGGCCCCCTGGTGGCCCTCCAGTGTCCATCTTCTGCTATATGAAGTCTTTCGATGGGAAAAATCAGAAGCCATGTTCTTGGACGAAACTCCGCCGCCACGAGGCGGAACCTTGGCGGAACAAATCTAGGGGTCTGGCGGAGCTGTTCTGCCGGGGAAACTTCCCTCCGGGAGGGGAAAATCATCGCCATCGTCATCACCAACGCTCCTCTCATCGGGAGAGGGCAATCTCCATCAACATCTTCATCAGCACCATCTCCTCTCAAAACCCTAGTTCATCTCTTGTATCCAATTCTTGTCTTCAAGTCCAGGATTGGTGCTAGTAGGTTGCTAGTAGTGTTAATTACTCCTTGTAGTTGATGCTAGTTGGTTTATTTGGTGGAAGATCATATGTTCAGATCCTTTATGCATATTAATACTCCTCTAATTATGAGCATGCTTATGCTTTGTGAGTAGTTACGTTTGTTCCTGAGGACATGGGAGAAGTCTTGCTATTAGTAGTCATGTGAATTTGGTATTCGTTTGATATTTTGATGAGATGTATGTTGTCTCTCCTCTAGTGGTGTTATGTGAACGTTGACTACATAATACTTCACCATTATTTGGGCCTAGAGGAAGGCATTGGGAAGTAATAAGTAGATGATGGGTTGCTAGAGTGACAGAAGCTTAAACCCTAGTTTATGCGTTGCTTCGTAAGGGGCTGATTTGGATCCATATGTTTCATGCTATGGTTAGGTTTACCTTAATACTTTTGTTGTAGTTGCGGATGCTTGCAATAGAGGTTAATCATAAGTGGGATGCTTGTCCAAGTAAGGACATCACCCAAGCACTGGTCCACCCACATACCAAATTATCAAAGTACCGCACACGAATCATATGAGCGTGATGAAAACTAGCTTGACGATATTCCCATGTGTCCCCGGGAGCGCTTTTCTCTATATAAGAGTTATCCAGGCTTGTCCTTTGCTACAAAAAGGATTGGGCCACCTTGCTGCACTTTATTTAGTTTTGTTACTTGTTGCTCGTTACAAATTATCATATCACAAAACTATCTGTTACCACTTATTTCAGTACTTGCAGAGAATACCTTGCTGGAAGCTGCTTATCATTTCCTTCTGCTCCTCGTTGGGTTCGACACTCTTACTTATCGAAAGGACTATGATAGATCCCCTATACTTGTGGGTCATCAGTTCCTCCTCCGAATACTCCAAAAACAGCCTTCGAACACAAAGAACATGTCCGGCTCTGCAAAACAAGCACCACATATATCCCTAGAGAGTATAATATTTTATGAGCCTAACCCACTGAAAACTTTTGTGCCGTGACATCATGTCACAACCCGGTCATTATTTTGAACCGTTTTTCAGCCTCACGCTTCATGTTTTAAGATGCGGTTTTATTGGCACGTCTTGTCGAAGCAGAGATCATGTCTCCTTATTACGGGATTCTCACCAATATGGGCGTGCATAACCCAACCGTTCCGTTGGCATAATCCCTTGGGAATAGGCAGGCTTTAAGGCCTATGAGGAGGCGTTTGATATTCATCGCCTTTATAAAGGGGCACCGACCCGTCCTTCTCCTCCGCGCCTACCTCATCCTCGACCTTTCCAACCTTGAGTTCTAGTACCCAGGTTTCAACTTAACTGTTCCGAGCCTCCCAGTCATGTCCGGACCTGCCCCTCAAGGCCGGTGGGTGGCCTCCTCTGTCACAGAGGAGGATATCGCAAAGCTCCGGGCAGCAAGATACCTGACCGCGGAAATCCCCCATAGGCTCCCTGCTAAAGGACAGGTTATTCCTACTCCCAGATCCGGTGAGAGTGTCGTATTCATCTCCCACTTCCTCCGGGGGCTAGGGTTCACTCTCCACCCCTTCGTTCGCGGCCTCATGTTTTATTACGGGCTAGATTTTCACGATCTAGCTCCGGACTCCTTCCTTCATATCTCGGCGTTTATTGTCATGTGGGAGGCCTTTCTCCGCATTACCCCTCACTTTGATTTATGGCTCAAGACCTTTAACTTGAAGCCGAAGGTAATCGAGGGGGAGAAAATAGAGTGTGGAGGTGCCACGGTGAACAAGCTCGCCAATGCTTTTTGGCCCAAAGGCTCTTTCACGAAAGTTTTCGACCTATGGCAGCGGGAGTGGTTTTACATCACCAAACCTCGTGGTACCAAGTGGACAGCTACAGCTGCGTTCCGTCCTGGACCTCCATTGCAGCTCGCAACATGGATTAATAAGGGGCTGGACTAGGGATCCATTGACGAAGTGAAGACGCTACAAAGCCACATCCGGAGCCTCCTTGAAAAGGACACCGGCCTCATCAACGTAATCCATGTATTGCTAGTCCGCCGGGTCCTGTCGTGCCAGCGACGGCCCCTCTGCATGTGGGAGTTCAATCCGGAAGGACTAGAGACCCTTCAACACTTCTTCGACACGACGCGCAAAGGAATGTGGAAGTTATTCTTCGGGACACGGAGGCAGTGGCCGGATACCACCGAAGACATCGGCCTCGACTGCAATCATCCGGATACCTCGGTAAGCACTTCGACTCCTAAACACAACTTAGTTAAACATCCCGTAGTACTGAGAAAACATCTTCGCACAGGGCTGGATAAAGAAGGCAGAACGAATTAGGTGTTTAGCCCCTCTTCCCGAAGACTCGGCGGATCCTGTGTTAACAAGGATGCTGGCTCCGGCACCATATCAAGTGCCGGCAAAGGAGGACAAGGGGGAGAGCAAGAAGGCAAAAGGTGGCCGCCATTCTAGAGGTACACCAAATGCTATGTCTGGAGTGATTGGGGCTCCCTCTTCTAAAGACAAAAGAGAAGGGGAAGCCGACATCCCTTCCCCATATGGGAAGAAAAGGACCGCCTCTGGAGATTTGGAGGAAGGCGCTCCTAAGCGAGGGAAGATGTCTTTGCCAGGCGGTTCGGGTTTGGAAGACGACGTTGACGCGCAGTTCCTTTATAAGGACAAGCCTTTAGCCGAATCGTAAGTGAACAAAGGTGTCCTAAACATATTCCGTTCCTTTTCGCTTACAAGGGCAACATCTGAAATATATGTTTGTAGTCCAGCGCGTAGTCTTCCTCAACAGTCCTCCTCCTCGGGGGATCTTCTTCCAGAGATGATGGAAAGCGAGACGCCTCCCCAGACCCTCTCGCCCAATAGGGCGGACGACTTTGAGGTGTCATCTCGGAGGACCTCTCCTGATCAACAAGTGGTGCGAGGGACAATGAAGACCGCGCCCGAAGGTGATACTTCGGTGGCCCAGGGTTTGGGGCATGCAGCCCCTTTAGGGACCAACAACAAAGGCACCGAACTATCCGGTTTACAGCCGGAGATGATTCTAGAGTCAAGCAAACACATCCCTTCATAGGGAGTCCGTACTCCCATCGCCGTTTCCAGGAATCAGGAGGCGCCGGATACCTTGATGGACGTGTTGCAACATGCGTCCATCTCGGAGGAACATCGTACCTTGATGGGTATGGTAGCTGAGCAGATTATGTCCGTGAGAAGCGGATTGAATGAAGCCTTCACGAGCCTGCTAAGAGGCTTCGAGGTATGCAATGTAATATCTTCAATTGCATAGAAAATGCACCCGTGTATAGACAGTAGCCCCTGAGACTCTGGTTGGCGTCCAAAAGGAGGCAATCAGAGGATCAAAAGAGATATGCCCAGGAAATAATCTAACTAAGTGGAACATAGGCTGTTTCATCCACGGCGACTGCCCATGCTACAGAGGTTGCAGATCTGAAGCAGAAACTTGATGTGGCGGATGACGACATCACGTTTATTAACAGGCGGCTTGACGAGGCGCAAGGTATGTTTTGGGACAATCAGTATATGTATGTATAATAATATGAGCATGAAGCTGAGAGTTATATACTGAAATATGCATAACTGCAGATGGTGCTGCCGCGGTTGAGACCCTGTGGGCTGAGCTCGTCCGGGCCAAGGAGCAAGTCAGGATGAGTAATGTGGCTGCCAAGAAGGCAGCTGAGGAGTTAAAGGCTGAACAGGTTGCTCGGCACCAGTGCAAAGAGAGAATATCTTCCATAGAGCAAGATCTAAAGGATGCCACCGGCAAATTCCAAGCACCCGAGGAGGAGAACAAGGCCAAAAAAGCCAAACTTGAGAAGGCCTTACGAGATGCGAGAGAGGCACGATCCGAGTCGAGAGAGGCTCGGGAGGAGATCCGGCAAGCCGGGAGATAGCGGCCGGTAAGCCCTTTCTATTCTAGACTAAATTCGGCGATCCGAAGTATGCCCCGCTTAATCAAATGTGGAGCTCTCCAGATGCATTCTTGGACTTGCCGAAGAGTGCCTCCGATGCGGCGCAGTTTTACCAAGCGCAAGAAGGGTGTGCAACGGAGAAGCTTTTCTGGTCACAATTCAGCACGCCAAAGCGCCCACTGTTGCTGAACGAATAGATGGCCCAGTGGGCCGAGCTCCACAAGATATACGGTTCTACCATGCAGGACGTCGTGGTCCGGCTGTGGCCGACTGAGCTAGTTCCGAATAGTTATTTCGGTTTAGTGCAGCGACTTGTGGATGTGGTGCCGCGTATCGACGCCGTGAAGCGATCAGTGTGCATTGAAGGTGCACGGATGGCTTTTGCCTGTGTCAAGACGTATTGGGAGAAGATGAAGGCCACTGATATTGCAGCGAAGAGTCCACACGGGGGCAAGGACAAACACACGCCGGAGCATTATTTTAAAGATGTCCTAGAGGGCGCCCGCTTGATAGAGGGTCAGTGCTCGAAGGATATGATCTTCAAGTGAATGTACCAAGATTGTAAAAAACAATATTATGATATATTAAGGCTTCCTTTTTTTATACTTTTGCCTAAAAGTTTTGGTTCCTCCTGTGCGGCCGTCTTTGTATAATCTGAAAGTTTTCCAGTCGTCGGCTTCGGCCCCGACGCATAAAATACGGGGGTGTTCGGGCACTTGATCACTCTTGACCCAACGTCTTGGTCCGTGAAGGAGGTGTCAAGGTGGCGAACTAGGCAATCGGACTATAGGGCTTTAACACTTTTACTTAGCCATAGGAGTTTGACGGTGGGTCTATGATATAGCCCCTGGTATGTACGCGGTTATCCCAATACAGTGCGTTACATAGGTGACCTTAAGAACGGTCCTTCGTGTAATACGGAAGGAATCACGAAAGATTCTGATAAGTCATCGAGTGGTTGACCAGCTCTAGCCACATCATGACAGTCAGTTTTCGGCTTTCCCTACTAAGGTGCTTGACCAGATGAATCGGAAACACAATCGCAGTAGTTCTCCCTTTACTACCATAGCCGATAGAGTGGAACGTCAGGTAGTAAGCACAGGAGCCGGGCAACCCAACTATTGACCAAATACATGATTCGGAGCTGATGCATATAAGGCCAAACTCGTGACGCCCAAGTGTGCTATAAAGCTTTTCGGACTTGTCGGCGACCCACTTGTTCCCATATCGAGCCCTTGGCAATTTGTGTCGAGGTGCGTGTGTGAAACAACCGAAGAAGCAAAATTCAGTTCTGTAGAAAAAGCGAATACTGAATACGGATTATGTTCACTGGGACCTGATTGATATGTCAATCGCCATTTTACAGATAATAACGCCACAACCCAGGCTATTTGACATGTCGGGGGTCGAAGGCTGAGGAAAAAGGCACTTTATAGGCTCGAAATAGAGAGTGCAGTTTACAAAAAAAAATTGGACCTCCTGTCGCACGTCTGCGCCGCCTTGCCTCGGTGAAAGGACTCCTTAACAGGAATAGCCTTTGAGTAAGTGTATGAAGCCGAACTCCGAAAGAGTCCGTGAGATGGCCAGCCTTTGAGCCACCTGTGGTAAAAGATAAAAAATGGTTAGAAAAGAAAAAGAGGCTATATCAGTGCTTGTAGGCCTGTCCGTATTGTGCCTCCGCCGATGACCAGGGTATTTTAAGTGCATAATTATGTATGCGTGGTACAGACTTCGCGGGTATATGAGGTGAACGACGGAGGCCGAATTGCTAAACCATCCCTGAGATTGATCGGTCCTGTTTAATAGAGACCGGCGACTTAATGGACAATAATATATGCGGCTTGATGAGGCCGCTTTGTACTTCGGCTGTACTGGCCGTAGTATGACCCTCTGTACGGAGGGAGCGTTCTGTATTTCCATATATTTTTATGACGCCGCGTGGACCGGACATCTGAAGTCTTGCATGGGCGTAGTGTGGGACCGCATTAAAACGAGCGAAAGTAGTACGCCCCAGAAGTGCATGGTAGCCAATGAGGAACGGGGCAATATCGAAGGTCAAGCCTTCGCTTCAGAAGTTGTTCGGCGAATGAAAACTACTTCCAATGTGATGGAGCCCATGCAGTGAGCTTCTACGCCAGATACTGCTCCCTTGAGGGTAGTTGTGGTGGGCTTGATTCTTGAAGGATCAATGCCTATTCCACGGACAGTGTCTTGGTAGAGTAGATTAAGGCTGCTGCCGCCGTCCATAAGGACTTTCGTGAGATGGAACCCATTGATAATTGGGTCAAGGACCAGAGCTGCTGAACCTGCATGACGGATACTGACTTTGCGATCAAAAGTGATCGGGCAGGCCGCCCATCGGTTAAATTTTTGGGGGACCGACTCTATGGCGTAGGCGTCCCGTGGTGCGCACTTGCGCTCCCTTATAGGGTGTGCGTCACGTATACCATGTTTACTGTTTTTACTTTGGGGGAAATTGCTTCTGACCCCCGCTGTTTGGTGGGCGAGTCTCTTTGTCATCGCTGTCACTGGGCGCCCCCTTCCCCTTGTGTTCGGCATTAAGCTTGTCGGCTTGTTTGAAGACCCAACAGCTTCTATTGGTATGATTGGCGGGTTTATCAGGGGTGCCATGAATATGGCAGGGCCGATCTAGTATCTTGTCTAAATTGGATGGTCCGTCTCTGTTTTCCTTGAATGCCTTTTTTCGGTGACCGGGTTTGGAGCTGCTGAATCCGGCGTTGACCGCCGTGTCTTGTGTTCCTTCGTTATTATTGCGACGCTTGTGTTTATTGCACCGTGGCTTGCCGTTGCCGTCTCAGACTTCGGAAGTACCTGGATCGCTGGCACTGTTGCTTCTACGAGCGAGCCAGCTGTCTTCTCCCGCGCAAAAGCGGGTCATCAGAGCGGTAAGGGCTGCCATGGATTTTGGTTTTTCTTGACCGATGTGGCGGGCGAGCCACTCGTCCAAGACGCTGTGTTTGAAGGCCGCGAGGGCTTCCGTGTCTGGACAATCGACAATTTGGTTCTTTTTAATTAAGAATCTAGTCCAGAGCTTCCCGACTGACTCTCCGGGCTGCTGGATGATGTGACTTAAGTCATCGGCATCTGGTGGGCGGACATGTGTACCTTGGAAGTTATCACGAAAGGCGTCTTCCAAGTCCTCCCAGCTGCCAATGGAGTTCTCTGGAAGGCTGTTAAGCCAGTGCCGTGCTGGTCCCTTTAGTTTCAGTGGGAGGTATTTGATGGCGTGGAGATCATCACCGCGGGCCATGTGGATATGGAGAAGAAAATTCTCAATCCATACGGCGGGATATGTTGTTCCATGATTCGATGTTCATGGGTTTAAGCCCTTTTGGGAATTCGTGTTCCACTACTTCATCAGTGAAGCAAAGGGGGTGTGCGGCGCCTCTATATCGGGTTACATCGTGACGTAGCTCAGATGGAGTCCGTATACGGTTTTTGGCCCGGGCGTGATTATGATTGTTGCGTCCGGCTAGATAGCCATTGTCGCCCATCGGCGCACGCCCCCGCGATCCATAGATCGATCTGGTCTGACCTGCTCTACTGTCCAGGTCCTGCCATAGGTCGTATGTATGTCCCCGAGCTGTTTTATCTCTGCCTTTATGGTGAGGTAGTGCGGGCTGGTGTTCAGCTTGAGTTGTCGCTTTGTCTCGGCCACGTGGTGGTCGATCAGCCGCATTACATGCTGACGATACATGCTCCAGCGCCTTGTCCTCCAATTGAGGTAGCAATTTGCGCTTCAAATAACTTTTGGATGGGCGCTCGAGGCCGTGTTCCTTGGCTACCAGGACATGGGTCCATCTATCATTGAGCAGATCTTTGTCAGCTTGAAGCTGCTGCTGCTTCTTTTTCAGGCTCCCTGTAGTGGCTATAAGCCGGCACTTGAAGCACTCCTGCTCGAGAGGTTCCTCAGGCACGATAAAATCCTCGTTGCCGAGGCTCTCCTCATCCTCAGAGGGTGGAAGATAATTACTGTCCTCCGAGTCTTTGTTTATGGCCTGTTCGTCAGGGCTAACTTGCCCGTCTTCCCGTTTGTCATGTTCTGAAGTTGGCTTAACGGGATCTTCATTGTCTTCGGCATCGTTCGGGGTATTGTTTTCTTCTGTGCCGGTATTGCGTCTTTTCCATGGCGTGACTTGGAGCGGCGCTGCTGACGTCGGCGCTTTGGTTGTATCTCAAGAGTTTTATCCTCGACTGGGTCTTCCTTGTCGACGCCGCTATTCTCTTTGGGTGTTTCCAACATGTACACATCATACGAGGAGGTGGCCGTCTAGCGTCTGGTAAGCAGCGGGTTTTGGGCCTCCTCTTCTCCGGCATCGTTGTCCATACCATCGATGTCGTCGGAGACGTAATCGAGCATGTCGGTTAAGTCCTCAACAGTGGCTATGAAGTGGGAGGTGGGTGGGAAGCAAAATTCCCCATCATCAACCCCTAGTTCGAGCTGGATATAAATCAGCTGTGAGTCCCCTGCTAAGGAGAGGGATTTTAATGAGTTCAGCACATCGCTTAAAGGTGAGTGTCGGAAGATGTCCGTGGCGCTAAATTTGACGTCCGATGCCTGATCGGGCTCGACGAACATGGTGTAACGCCCCGAGACCGATGTGCCAGGTGTCGTTCTGTTATTCGCTGTTGTTGCATTGTCTTTGCTTGCGTTTCATGCATTGCATATCATGTCATCATGCGCATCTCATTTGCATACATGTTCGTCTCATGCATCCGAGCATTTTTTCCCCGTTGTCCGTTTTGCAATCCGGCGTTCCGTTCTTCTCCGGTGGTCCTTTCTACCTTTCTTTCATGTGTGGGGATTAAACATTTCCGGATTGGACCGAGACTTGCCAAGCGGCCTTGGTTTACTACCGGTAGACCGCCTGTCAAGTTTCGTACCATTTGGACTTCGTTTGATACTCCAACGGTTAACCGAGGGACCGAGAAGGCCTCGTGTGTGTTGCAGCCCAACACCCTTCCATTTTGGCCCAAAACCCACCTAACTCTGCTCCATCGTCTCGGTCGTTCGATCACGATCGCGTGGCCGAAAACCGCACCTCATTTGGACTCTCCTAGCTCCCTCTATGCCTATTTAAACACCCCCCTGAAATTCGGATCTCCTTCCTACCCGAAACCCTAACTTCGTCCCCCTCGCGCCACTGGACGCGTCCACCCCGCGCCCAGGCATGTCCGCCCCCGCGTGCCATCTCACTCCAGCCAATCGGAGCGCGCCACCTCAGCCCCGCCGCCGCTCTCCTCCAACCCGTGGGCCGCCACCTGTCCCAGCCGGCTTCCGCGTCGCCCCACTTCGCCGCCGGCCCGCGGAGCCCATCTGGGGCCCGCGCGAGCCCGGATCTCCGCCGCCGCCCGCAGGCACCCCGCGCCTCCTCGCTCCCGTAGCCGGTCGAGGGGAGGAGCCCCTCGATCCGCGCCTCCGCCGCCTAGCGTCTCTCCGCCGGCGACCTCGCCTGCAACCTTCGCCGGAGCGCGCCACCCTGCGACTTGGAGCCCCGTCCGGCGCCGCTGTCGCCAGATCCGGTCATCACGCGCCGGGATCCGCCCCTTCCTGCTCACGGCCGGCCTCCCCTCGCCGGAGCACATCTCCGCTGGAACCGTGCCGCCGTCCACGGCTTCACCGGAATCATCGCTCCCTGCGCCAGATCGGGAGGAGCCCGATCCATCTGCGTTGACCGCGCCGCGCCTCCACGTGGGCCACGCCCGAGTCTGGCCCAGCTCACCGGCCTCCTTCCTCTTCATTTCAGGCCGCGCTCCCGGGCCCATCTCCAGCGCCGGCCTCGCTCGGCCTCCTCCCCAGCTCCCTTCGCCAGCCGCGTGGGCCGCAGCGCCAGGCCCAGCCGGGCCACCTCCTCCGCACCGCGCCAGCCCAGCTGGCCTACCTCTCCCTGCTACCGGGCCAGGCCCATGGGTGAGCCACCCACATCCCAGCGCCCCTTCTCCCCTGTGCCTGTTGGGCTGCCCAATTTCGGCCCGATGCATGTTTTTTTCCTGTTGCGATTTTGTCTATTATCCTGAGTCAGCCAGTTTTGCAGTTTAGTCCCCCAAGATCATGCATTTACTAACTCACAAACCGTGCATCGGATTAAAATAAGTTATATATGAAACTTGCTCAGAATTTTGTGTAGATCAATACTATCCAACTTTCACCTATTTTTAAAATGTTTAAAATGTTGTTTGCATTAATTTGCCCCTATGCCATGCTAATACGGTTTAATTCATAACTAAATAACCGTAGCTCCGAATTAAATAAACTTTATATGTAAATGGGGTAGAAAAATGCCTAGTTCAACATGGTGACCTTTATTTGCATGTTAAACAACTCTAAAATTGTGTTTAGGGCAGAACAGTACCAAACCTAATTTATGCTCATGAGGAGTTTCCGGAATTGTTGTTCGTTGTTTCCGGCCTCATTTAAAATTGCCTAGATAGGTAGTTTTGTTGTGCTTCCCCTCTTGCCATGTTAATCAACATTTAATATTGTTGGGGTACATAAACGAGAGAGAACTAAATAATTGATGTGGTGTTTTGTCAATATGCATCCCGATGCATATTGAGCTCCACTTAATTTGTAGGATTGCTTGTGCATTTTGCCATGCCATGCCTCATTAAACCGGACATGCATCATACTTGTTTGCGCATCGTGCCATGTTGTTGTCGTGGTCGTTTACTATGTTGTGTGCTTCTTTTCCGGTGTTGCTTCTTCGGGTTGGTTCCGATAACGTCGCGTTTGTGAGGAACCGTTCGACTACGTCCGTTTGTCTTCTTCATGGACTCGTTCTCCTTCCTTGCGGGATTTCAGGCAAGATGATCATACCCTCAAAATCACTACTATCTTTGCTATGCTAGTTTGCTCGCTCTTTTGCTATGCCAATGCTACGATGCCTACCTTTTGCTTGTCAGCCTCCCAATTGCCATGTCAAACCTCTAACCCACCTTGTCCTAGCAAACCGTTGATTGGCTATGTTACCGCTTTGCTCAGCCCCTCTTATAGCGTTGCTAGTTGCAGGTGAAGATTGGAGGCCGTTCCTTGTTGGGGTTTTTATTTACTTGTTGGGATATCACGATGTATCTTATTTAATTAATGCATCTATATACTTGGTAAAGGGTGGAAGGCTCGGCCTTATGCCTGGTGTTTTGTTCCACTCTTGCCGCCCTAGTTTCCGTCATATCGGTGTTATGTTCCCGGATTTTGCGTCCCTTATGCGGTTGGGCTATTATGGGAACCCCTTGACAGTTCGCCTTAAGTAAAGCTCCTCCAACAATGCCCAACATTGGTTTTACCATTTGCCACCTAGCCTTTTCTTTTCCCTTGGGAGTCGCGCTCCTGAGGGTCATCATTATTTTACCCCCCCGGGCCAGTGCTCCTCTGAGTGTTGGTCCAACTGAGCGATGTCCGAGGCTACCAGGGGCAACTCTGGGATGGCTTACCCGACGTCTGGCTCATCTGAGTGTGCCCTGAGAAAGAGATATGTGCAGCTCCTATCGGGATTTGTCGGCACATTCGGGCGGTCTTGCTGGTTTAGTTTTACCCTATCAAAATGTGTTGTTGTACCGGGATACCGAGTCTGATCGGAATGTCTTGGGTGGAGGTCTATTCCTTCGTTGACCGTGAGAGCTTGTGATGGGCTAAGTTGGGACACCCCTGCAGGGATTTGAACTTTCGAAAGCCGTGCCCACGGTTATGGGCATATGGGAATTTGTTAACGTCTGGTTGTAGAAAACCTGAACTTGACCTTAATTAAAATGAATCAACTGCGTGTGTAACCGTGATGGTCTCTTTCCGGCGGAGTCCGGGAAGTGAACACGGTTGTTGGAGTTATGCTTGCCGTAGGTAGTCCAGGATCACTTCTTGATCATAGACTTCACGACCGTGCCTTGCCTTCTCTTCTCGCTCTCATTTGCGTATGTTAGCCACCATATATGCTAGTCGCTTGCTGCAGCTCCACCTCATACTTTTACCTTACCCCTAAGCTTAAATAGTCTTGATCGCGAGGGTGCGAGATTGCTGAGTCCCTGTGGCTCACAGATACTTCCAAAACCAGCTTGCAGGTGCCAATGAGTCCGTGCAGATGTCGCAACCAAGCTCAGGAGGAGCTCAATGAAGATCTTGTCCTTTGTGTTGTTTCGTTTCCAGTTGATCAGTAATGGAGCCCAGTTGGGGTCGATCGGGAACCTTTGTCGCATTTGGGGTTCTTCTTTTATTTTGGTTCCGTAGTCGGACCATGAGTGTATTTGATTGATGTAATGTTTATTCCTGTAATTGTGTGAAGTGGCGATTGTAAGCCAACTATGTATCTCTTTCCCTTATGTATTACATGGGTTGTGTGAAGATTACCTCATTTGCGACATATGCCTTCAATGCGATTGTGCCTCTAAGTCGTGCCTCGACACGTGGGAGATATAGTCGCATCGAGGGTGTTACACACGGGCGCACGGAGTTTGGAACCTGTGGCCGGAGACGAATCTGAGGTTCCGATGACGCAGGTCATGTTCGAAGTTGGGTCTGCGTGCGGCTCCAGCGCTGCTGAGTATGCGGCTCCCATGGCGGGGTTGAGCTTCCCGTCCTCGGGTGGCGCAATCTGCTCCGGATCTGGGGCCGGAGCACTCACATGTGCTATCTCCTGGGTATGGTCCGATGACAGATTTAGTTCATGCTCATCGCGATGGCAGGGAGCGGCTGCCATGGGCTCGAACCTGTCGAAGATCAAGTCTCCGCGAGTATCAGCAACGTAGTTCAAGCTTCCAAACCTGACCTGATGGCCAGGGGCGTAGCTATCGATCTGCTCTAGATGGCCAAGCGAGTTGGCCCGCAGTGCGATGCTGCCGAATACGAAGATCTGTCCGGGGAGAAAAACTTCCCCCTGGACAACATTATTGTAGATGATCGACGGAGCCATCGAACCTCTTGGAGATGATGCAGCGGAACTCTCAATGAAAGCACCAATGTCGGTGTCAAAACCGGCGGATCTCGGATAGGGGGTCCCGAACTGTGCGTCTGAGGTTGATGGTAACAGGAGACAAGGGACACACAGTTTTACCCAGGTTCGGGCCCTCTTGATGGAGGTAATACCCTACATCCTGCTTGATTAATATTGATGAGTATGGGGGTTACAAGAGTGGATCTACCATGAGATCGTAATGGCTAAAACCCTAGAAGTCTAGCCTATATGATTATGATTATGATCACCTCTATGGACTAAACCCTCCGGTTTATATAGACATCGGAGGGGACTAGGCTTGTGCAAAGTCGATTACAAAGAAAGGAATCTTCATATCTGAACGCCAAGCTTGCCATCCACGCCAAGGAGAGTCCTATCCGGACACGGGTGAGAGTCTTCGGTCTTGTATCTTCACAGCCCATCAGTCCGGCCCATGTCCAACAGGCCGGACGCCCAAGGACCCCTTAGTCCAGGACTCCCTCACTGAGAAATTTGTATATTGATCTACTACAAATGGAATGGGTATTTTATCGCTCTCTGGTAAAAAATGAAAATGAATTTCGTGAGCGTAAAAGTTTCTGTTTTTCAGCAAGATCAAACAATTATCACCCAAGAAGATCCTAAAGGCTTTACTTGGCACAAACACTAATTAAAACATAAAAAACACAATCATAACACTAGCATAATTGTGCTAACACTCAAAAATAGGAAGCAAAAAGCAAAAATAAATTTTATTCATTGGGTTGGCTCCCCACAAGCGCTATAGTTTTACGCCCTTAGCTAGGCATAAAGCAAGGATCTAAGTTTTGTCTTCCGAAGTTTTGGCAATTTTTGTAAGGGTTTTCTCAAACCCGGGAGGCTCTTTATGCTTCCCTAAATTCTCCAGAAAAGAAACCATCTTAAGATCCAAAATATCCAATCGCTTATTACAAAAAGTAATCAAGGCATTCATGCGATTGATACTACCATTGAGGTGTTTGAGGGGTTCATTATATTTTTGTATTTCAACCATATGCTTATGCAAATCGCCAAGTTTGTCCAACATTTGAGCTCCCTCGGGCGTAAAAGGAAACCTCGGGGGAGGACCTGCTCAGCAGATGGGTGTGGTGTTGGGATTAGAAGGGGTGTGCGGAGAGGAGGAAGATGGATGAGGGCGTGCGGCACGTACATTAACGGAGAGAGGAGGGAGGGATTCGGAGTGGGGGGAGAAACGATGATGGACAAATATGGATGGGACGAGGCGGAGGGGGAATTAGAGGATGGTTTCGCGTGAGGATGCCCTCCGTCGATTCGATTCGGTCACCACTACTATGGACTGCATATTCTTGATTCCAAAGAAAAAGGAAAAACTTTATCCTAAACTTTTTTTGTGGGCACTGAAAAAAATTTATTTACATTATTAAAAAATGATGCATCTTTTCTTTTTTCTGATTGTTATATAAACTCAATAGCTTTTGTGCAAACTGTTGAAAATTAAACATTCTCTTAGAAAAATATCAAAAAACTAGATAAGTCAATTCCAAAACTCTAGGTTTTGATCTCGCAAAAAATAAACTCTAGGTTTTGGGTTTCAGTGTTAATTTTCGGCAGTCCAACTAGGCAGACCTTACCTGGCAGCACTCAATTATATTAACCACTAAGGAAGCTATGTGGATAAATCTCGTTGCCACCATGGTATCCAATATATTGGTGATAACTTGAAATATCTATTTTTAGAAAAGGAGGTTAAAAACCTGAAACTATTAAAACTTGAAATATCTTGTGTTTATGAAAAACTTGAACTACCTTCTGCTTTAGAAAACTTGAGTCTTCAATATTATCTCTACTACTTATTAAGAATGTAAGGTTACCATTTCACTACTCTTCCCACCACCCCTTCGTCCAACCTTCCATATATACTTACCTTCTGAACCAATTCAATTGTAATTTACTTACCAAACTTCTAATCAAAATATAAGGTAATTCACGGGCAGAATTTGACGGACATTTATTTACACAATCGCATTTATTATTGACAAGTAAATCACAATCTAACATACTAGAATATTTATATCCCGTTGCAATCAATAATAAATATTCTAGTATGTTAGAACAATGCAACGGGATAATAAGTATTGTTCTAATCACACGAGTAAGCTCGGAAGGTGTTGGCAAGATCTTCAACGGCATTTTCATGTGAAGGTGTGTGAGGCACACCGGAAGACATTCCGCCCATGGCGCTTGGAGGTGCACCCATGCCTCCGATGAGAGATGCAAAACTCATGCCTCCCATGCCGGCCATGTCGCCCGGAGGTGCTCCAAAGCCACCCATGCCTACCATGGTCTCCATGGTAGCTCCAAAGCCACCCATGGCGCCCATGGTAGCTCCGAAGCCACCCATGCCACCAAGGCCATCGCCACCCATGACACGAATCATGGCTCTTTTGGATCAAGACTTCTTCACGGGCAAGATTTACATACTCCTTTTGCGCCTCATTGAGGATAGATGTGTCCAAGAAGAACAAGTGCTTCTCCCAATCCAATAATCTAGACCGCTCCTCCATGCCCACCTTCCTCTCCTCCAATGCCACCTTCCTCTCCTCCAATGCCACCTTCCTCTCCTCGGCGGCCACCCTCCTCTCCTCGGCCACCAACCTCCTCTCCTCGGCTACGGCATCTTGGTTCCTTGCCATCTTCCTCACCTCGTTGGCTTCTTTTCTTGCCTTCACAATAGCTTCCATAGCATTTTTTGAGCTGACCATCTCCTTTCCTCTTCTTCTTTTCTTTTGTATCTTTCTTGGCCCCATCCGGTCGTTTTGGCTTCGAGTATGAAACCGAGTTTGGTGTGGGGCTTCTCTTGCCGTCATCACTTGATGCCTCCTCCTCATCATCATCCAAATCAATTGTTTGCTTGCCTTTGTTCCTCAAATCCAAATCATCCATATCATCACACTTCTTCCATTTCTCATCATCCTTCAATGCTTCATAGCAATGAGGCAAGGTAAATGACCTTCCTTTCTTGATCTTCCCCTTCTTGGTCCTCTTCTCCTCTCCTTTGAACAACTTTTGTGCAATATTGTACTACATGAAAAAACAAGTTAGCACTACAAACACCAACAACAAGCATGATGAGCATGGATGAAATGGCACTTATCCTATCTTCATCATTAGTGCCACTTGGGTTCAGCTTGTCAACCGCCTTTTGTGCAGCCGCCCACTTTTGACAATCCTTGTTGATTGTCGACCACCAGGAGTTAAGAGATCGATCGGAGCAGTCAATTCCACTCTTGTTGCGTAGATCAAAGTGTTCCTTCATCCAGTTCCAATAAGCATCTACACTTTGATCACCTCCAACGGATGGATCCCTCGACACTTCCAACCAAGTTTTGCATAGCAAGACGTCTTCTTTGTTGGTGTAGTTGCCTCCTCTTCCTTCCGGTGCGTCCACATTGCCCTCACCATCCTTGTCCACCTCGAACTCATGGTCCCCGAAATGAATGTCATTCGTTTTAGACCAATGCGAATTGTTGGAGCCAACACCCATAATTGACATGTATGCCTCATCGCTGACAGTACAAAGTATATAGAACAGTGCAAATAAGCTATTTATATGTATGCATTCAAAAAAATAACAACAACAAAATAGTTGGTGAAATTTTATACCTTTGGGTAATTTCCTCGAACACATTGTGCGCGTCGGCCGCCGGCTGCTACCTCTTAAGCACTGCATTGGATTTCCCCGAAGAGGAGAGGATGACGTAGCAAAGTAGCGTAAGTATTTCCCTCAGTTTTTGAGAACCAAGGTATCAATCCAGTAGGAGGCTACGCGCGAGTCCCTCGTACCTACACAAAAACAATAGCTCAACGCAACCAACGCGCTTAGGGGTTGTCAATCCCTTCACGGTCACTTACGAAAGTGAGATCTGATAGAGATGATAAATAATATTTTTGGTATTTTTGGTATAGGGATGCAAAGTAAAAAGTAAAAGCAAAGTAAAAGCAAAGCAATAATAAAGTGATGGAGATCGATATGATGAGAAAGAGACCCGGGGGCCATAGGTTTCACTAGTTGCTTCTCTCAAGAGCATAAGTATTCTATGGTGGGTGAACAAATTACCGTTGAGCAATTGACAGAATTGAGCATAGTTATGAGAATATCTAGGTATGATCATGTATATAGGCATCACGTTCGAGACAAGTAGACCGACTCCTTCCTGCATCTACTACTATTACTCCACTCATCGACCGCTATCCAGCATGTATCTAGAGTATTAAGTTAAAAACAGAGTAACACCTTAAGCAAGATGACATGATGTAGAGGGATAGTTTCATGCAATATGATAAAAAACCCATCTTGTTATCCTCAATGGCAACAATACAATACGTGCCTTGCTGCCCCTTCTGTCATTGGGAAAGGACACCGCAAGATCGAACCCAAAGCTAAGCATTTCTCCCATGGCAAGAACAACCAATCTAGTAGGCCAAACCAAACTGATAATTTGAAGAGACTTGCAAATATAACCAATCATACATAAAAGAATTCAGAGAAGATTCAAATATTATTTGTAGATAGACTTGATCATAAACCCACAATTCATCGGTCTCAACAAACACACCGCAAAAAGAAGATTACATCGAATAGATCTCCACAAGTGAGGGGGAGAACATTGTATTGAGATCCAAAAAGAGAGAAGAAGCCATCTAGCTACTAACTATGGACCCGTAGGTCAGAAGTAAACTACTCACACTTCATCGGAGGGGCTTGGATGATGATGTAGAAGCCCTCCGTGATCGATGCCCCCTCCGGTGGAGCTCCGGAGCAGGCCCCAAGATGGGATCTCATGGATACAGAAAGTTGCGGTGGTGGAATTAGGTTTTTGGCTCCGTCCCCGATCGTTTGGGGGTACGTAGGTATATATAGGAGGAAGAAGTACGTCGGTGGAGCTTTGAGGGGCCCACGAGGCAGGGGGCGTGCCCTCTACCCTCGTGACCGCTTCGTGGCTTTCTTGACGGAGGGTCCAAGTCTCCTGGATCTTATCTGATGAGAAAATCACGTTTCCAAAGGTTTCATTCCGTTTGGACTCCGTTTGATATTCTATTTCTCCGAAACACTGAAATAGGCAAAAAAAACAGCAATTCTGGTCTGGGCCTCCGGTTAATAGGTTAGTCCCAAAAATAATATAAAAGTGGAAAATAAAGCCCAATATAGTCCAAAACAGTAGATAATATAGCATGGAGCAATCAAAATTATAGATACGTTGGAGACGTATCAAGCATCCCCAAGCTTAATTCCTGCTCTTCCTCGAGTAGGTAAATGATAAAAGGAGAATTTTTGATGCGGAGTGCTACTTGGCATAATTTTAATGTAATTCTTCTTAATTGTGGTATGAATATTCAGATCCAGAAGATTCAAGACAAAAGTTCATATTGACATAAAATTATAATACTTCAAGCATATTAACTAAGCAATTATGTCTTCTCAAAATAACATGGCCAAAGAAAGTTCATCCCTACAAAATCATATAGTTTAGTCATGTTTCATTTTCGTCACACAAGAATGCTCTCATCATGCACAACCCCGATGACAAGCTAAGCAATTGTTTCATACTTTAGTAATCTCAAACCTATAAACTTTCACGCAATATATGAGCGCGAGCAATGGACATAGCACTATGGGTGGAATATAATATAATGAGGGGGGTTATGTGGAGAAGACAAAAAAGGAGAAAGTCTCACATCAACGAGGCTAATCAATGGGCTATGGAGATGCCCACCGATTGATGTTAATGCAAGGAGTAGGGATTGCCATGCAACGGATGCACTAGAGCTATAAGTGTATGAAAGCTCAACAAAAGAAACTAGTGGGTGTGCATCCAACTTGCTTGCTCACGAAGACCTAGGGCACTTGAGGAGGCCCATTGTTGGAATATACAAGCCAAGTTCTATAATTAAAAATTCCCACTAGTATATGAAAGTGATAACATGAGAGACTCTCTACTATGAAGATCATGGTGCTACTTTGAAGCACAAGTGTGGTAAAAGGATAGTAACATTGTCCCTTCTCTCTTTTTCTCTCATTTTTTGGGCCTTTTCTTTTTTATGGCCTTTCTCTTTTTTTGGGCCTTCTCTTTTTTTATGGCCTTTCTTTTTTTTTCCTTTTTTATTCCTCACTTGGGACAATGCTCTAATAATGATGATCATCACACTTCTATTTATTTACAACTCAATGATTACAACTCGATACTAGAACAAAGATGACTCTATATGAATGCCTCTGGTGGTGTACCGGGATATGCAATGAACCAAGAGTGACATGTATGAAAGAATTATGAACGGTGGCTTTGCCACAAATACTATGTCAACTACATGATCATGCTAAGCAATATGACAATGATGAATGTGTCATGATGAACAGAATGATGGAAAGTTGCACGGCAATATATCTCGGAATGGCTATGGAAATGCCATAATAGGTAGGTATGGTGGCTGTTTTGAGGAAGATATAAGGAGGTTTATGTGTGAAAGAGCGTATCATATCACGAGGTTTGGATGCACCGGCGAAGTTTGCGCCAACTCTCAATGCGAGAAAGGGCAATGCACAGTACCGAAGAGGCTAGCAAGGATGGAAGGGTGAGAGTGCGTATAATAAATGGACTCAACATTAGTCATAAAGAACTCACATACTTATTGCAAAAATCTACAGGTCATCAAAAACCTCGGCACTACGCGCATGCTCCTAGGGGGATAGATTGGTAGGAAAAGACCATCGCTCGTCCCCGACCGCCACTCATAAGGAAGACAATCAAATAACACCTCACGTTTCAAATTTGTTGCATAACATTTACCATACGTGCATGCTACAGGACTTGCAAACCTGAACACAAGTATTTCTCAATTTCACAACTACTCAACTAGCACGACTTTGATATTATTACCTCCATATCTCAAAACAATCATCAAGCATCAAACTTTTCTTAGTATTCAACACACTCATAAGAAAGTTTTATTATTAATCTTGCATACCAGGCATATTAGGATTTAAAGCAAATTACCATGATATTAAGACTCTCAAAATAATCTAAGTGAAGCATGAGAGATCAATAGTTTCTATAAAACAAATCCACCACCGTGCTCTAAAAGATATAAGTGAAGCACTAGAGCCAAACTATAAATCTCAAAAGATATAAGTGAAGCACATAGAGTATTCTATCAAATTCCAAACCATGTATGGCTCTCTCAAAAGGTGTGTGCAGAAAGGATGATTGTGGTAGAATAACAAGCAAAGACTCAAATCATAAAAGACGCTCCAAGCAAAACACATATCATGTGGTGAATAAAAATATAGCTCCAAGTAAAGTTACCGATAGAAGTAGACGAAAGAGGGGATGCCTTCCGGGGCATCCCCAAGATTTGGCTTTTAGGTGTCCTTAGATTATATTGGGGGTGCCATGGGCACACCAAATCTTAGGCTCTTGCCACTCCTTGTTCCATAATCCATCAAATCTTTACCCAAAACTTGAAAACTTCACAACACAAAACTTAAAGTAGAAGATCTCGTGAGCTCCGTTAGCGAAAGAAAACAATAGACCACTTCAAGGTACTGTAATGAACTCATTCTTTATTTATATTGGTGTTAAACGTACTGTTTTCCAACTTATATATGGATTATAAACTATTTTACTAGCCATAGATTCATCAAAATAAGCAAACAACACACGAAAAAACAGAATCTGTCAAAAACAGAACAGTCTGTAGTAATCTGTAGCTAGGGCAAGATCTGGAACCCCAAAAATTATAAAATAAATTTATGGACGTGAGGAATTTATCTATTAATCATCTGCAAAAATAATTAACTAAATAGCACTTCACAAACAAAAATGACAGCAGTTCCCGTGAGCGCTAAAGTTTCTGTTTTTTTACAGCAAGTTCAACAAGACTTTCCTCAAGTCTTCCCAACGGTTCTACTTGGCACAAACACTAATTAAACACAAAAAACACAACCAAAACAGAGGCTAGATAAATTATTTATTACTAAACAGGAGAAAAAAGCAAGGAATAAAAATAAAATTGGGTTGCCTCCCAACAAGCGCTATCGTTTAACGCCCCTAGCTAGGCATAACAAGCAAGAATAGATCTAGGTATTGCCATAATAGTAAGATTCATTATTAAAACTCATTTCATATTCTCTACGTTCGGCAGAAAGTTTTCTGTGAGGCAAGCAAAAGTAATCAAAAGGGCTAAATTTAACGGGACAAAAGTCCCCAAGATCAACCTTGGGAGGTATAGGTTCCTCCTTTGGTCCTTCATAATGCACAACCAATTCATCAGTATAAGCATTCTTTTGGTAGAACTTTGTGAGCCTATATTCAAGAGAATATCCTAGTTCATTATTTCGAATATCTAAATCATCATTAAGTTCAGAAATTCTATCAACTAAAACATTGGTAGGAACCCTTTTTCTAAGATTTTCATTGAAAGCAACATAGTCTAGAGATTGAAAATGCATTATTTCTTCTTGATCAAAGAGGATAGCCTCTATGGGAGAACGGCAAGCGTCCACCCTATAATGCACAAAGATTTCTTTGGCTTCTTTTATTATGAATCTAAACTCATGAGCCAAAAAGATAGTAGCGGCACGCTTAACAGAAGAATGCTCAATATTAGAAAATTTTAGAAAAATCCTTTGTATGGAAGGATCCATGTGCATGAATTGTCTTTCAAGTTCAACTACAAGCATGGCAATAGTGTCCGCAAGACTACTAGTTCTGTCAAGGATAGAACTACCCATAAAAGGTAAAGCACCGGCACAAGTAAAGAAATCTTGAATAGCTCCTTTTCCAATAATATTACAACTACCAACACAGAATTTTTTTGTATGAAAGATGGTAGGTTCTTTAGCAGGAGCATTAGAATTTTTCATGATATTATTATTGTCCATATCGACAATAATTTCCCCAATTTCAAACATAGAGGCAGAAGGTAAACGACTTGACATAATGACAAGCTAGCAAACTAACACACGAGCAAACAAAAAGCAAACGGGCAAAAGAGGCAAATAGAGAAAGAGATGGAGGATAGAGAGAGGGCGAATAAGACGGTAAGGGTGAAGTGGGGGAGAGGAAAATGAGAGGTAAATGGCAAATAATGTAATGCGGGAGATAGGGATTGTGATGGGTACTTGGTATGTTTACTTTTGCGCAGACTCCCCGGAAACGGCGCCAGAAATTCTTCTTGCTACCTCTTGAGCACTGCGTTGGATTTCCCCGAAGAGGAGAGGATGATGCAGCAAAGTAGCGTAAGTATTCCCCTCAGTTTTTGAGAACCAAGGTATCAATCCAGTAGGAGGCTACACGCGAGTCCCTCGTACCTACACAAAAATAATAGCTCAACGCAACCAACGCGCTTAGGGGTTGTCAATCCCTTCACGGTCACTTACAAAAGTGGGATCTGATCGAGATGATAAATAATATTTTTGGTATAGAGATGCAAAGTAAAAAGTAAAAGCAAAGTAAAATCAAAGCAATAATAAAGTGATGGAGATTGATATGATGAGAAAGAGACCCGGGGGCCATAGGTTTCACTAGTGGCTTCTCTCAAGAGCATAAGTATTCTACGGTGGGTGAACAAATTACTGTTGAGCAATTGACAGAAATTGAGCATAGTTATGAGAATATCTAGGCATGATCATGTATATAGGCATTACGTCCGTGAAAAGTAGACCGAAACGATTCTGCATCTACTACTATTACTCCACTCATCGACCACTATCCAGCATGCATCTAGAGTATTAAGTTAAAAACAGAGTAACGCCTTAAGCAAGATGACATGATGTAGAGAGATAAATTCACGCAATATGAAATAAACCCCATCTTGTTATCCTCGATGGCAACGATGCAATACGTGCCTTGCTGCCCCTTCTGTCACTGGGAAAGGACACCGCAAGATCGAACCCAAAGCTAAGCACTTCACCCATGGCAAGAACTACCAATCTAGTTGGACAAACCAAACGGATAATTCGAAGAGACTTGCAAAGATAACCAATCATACATAAAAGAATTCAGAGAAGATTCAAATATTATTCATAGATAGACTTGATCATAAACCCACAATTCATCGGTCTCAACAAACACACCGCAAAAAGAAGATTACATCGAATAGATCTCCACAAGAGAGGGGGAGAACATTGTATTGAGATCCAAAAAGAGAGAAGAAGCCATCTAGCTACTAACTATGGACCCATAGGTCTGAAGTAAACTACTCACACTTCATCGGAGGGGCTTGGATGATGATGTAGAAGCCCTCCGTGATCGATGCCCCCTCCGGCGGAGCTCCGAAACAGGCCCCAAGATGGGATCTCGTGGATACAGAAAGTTGCGGCGGTGGAATTAGGTTTTTGGCTCCGTCCACGATCGTTTGGGGGTACATAGGTATATATAGGAGGAAGAAGTACGTCGGTGGAGCTTCGAGGGGCCCACGAGGCAGGGGGCGCGCCCTAGGGGGGGGGCGCCCTCCACCCTCGTGACCGCCTCGTGGCTTTCTTGACGGAGGTTCCAAGTCTCCTGGATCTTATCTGATGAGAAAATCACGTTTCCGAAGGTTTCATTCCGTTTGGACTCCGTTTGATATTCTATTTCTCCGAAACACTGAAATAGGCAAAAAAACAGCAATTCTGGGTTGGGCCTCCGGTTAATAGGTTAGTCGCAAAAATAATATAAAAGTGGAAAATAAAGCCCAATATAGTCCAAAACAGTAGATAATATAGCATGGAGCAATCAAAAATTATAGATACGTTGGAGACGTATCACCGGCTCAACAAGTGAGCTCACCGGTGCCTCAGTAGCCGCCGCGCCCTGCAAGCTTCTTCCTCGACGGCTTCGAGGAGCCGGAGCCATCCACCGCCTTGTTCTTCTTTGCGGATGTCTTGCCCTTCCTTGGCCGCATCACATTTGGGAGCTTCGAGAGGGGGGCACGTGGCTTCATCGCGGGCGACGGCGCGACACCACCCTCCGCCGAGGTCATCCGCGGCGGCATGAAGAGGTCGCGCGTGATGGCAGTGCTCGGAGGAGCTCCGACGGAGGCGGTTGCGGCGGCGGCATTGGAGGGGTCGCGACTGTAGGAAGGGGTAAGAAAAGAAATACTAAAGCGCGTGCGGGGCGAAGGTGGCGCGGCGGAGAGAGTGAGGCGCGAGCGCTCGAGTGTGCCGCGCGCGGAAGTGGGCGCACCAAATACACAGCGCATGATGGCAATTCGTACCGCATGCCCAACTCTATATGCCGCGCTCTGGAGCCCCTCTACCGATTGCGCCCGCGCTAAAAAGGGCAAATTTGCGGTGCGACGCTTATTTAGCGTGGTTGTTGGGGATGGTCTAACACTACATTTTGTTAGAACATTGACTCGGTCGAGGGGGTAGGGCTCAAAGACAGTAGAGGTGAGTGAATACTAGATTATCGTTCATTCAATGTTCTACTTCACACTTCCCCTAAGACTGCCCACATGTGTAGTGTTGGATATTCACTCATATTTTCATCAATCCGATGAACGAAAATTATGATCTTCATATGTGTTCTTAGTGTTGGGGTACGTAGCATGCAATTTCAAAAAATTTCCTATGATCACGCAAGATCTACCTAGGAGATGCATAGCAACGAGAGGGGGAGAGTATGACCACGTACCCTTATAGACCAAAAGCGGAAGCGTTAGGTTAACGCGGTTGATGTAGTAGAACGTCTTCGTGATCCAACCGATCAGGTACCAAACATACGGCACCTTCGAGTTCAGCACACGTTTAGCACGGTGACGTCCCTCAAACTCTTGATCCAGCAGAGGGTCGAGGGAGAGTTCCGTTAGCACGACGACGTGGTGACGGTGATATGATCTGCGCAAGGCTTCGCCTAAGCACTACGACGCTATGACCGGAGGAGTAAACTATTGAGGGGGCACCGCACACGGCTAAGAGAACAATTGATGTGCTATGGGGGTGCCCCCTGACCCCGTATATAAAGGAAGGGAGGGGGAGGCGGCCGGCCAGGAGGCGCGCGCCATGGGGGGGAGTCCTACTAGGACTCCACTCCTAGTAGGATTCGCCCCCCCTTTTCCTTTCTTCACCGGAGGGGAAAAGGAAGGAGGGGGAGAGGGAGAGGGAAAGGGGGGCGCTGCCCCCTCCCCTACTCCAATTCGGACTGACATGGGGGGGGGGGGTGCGGCCACCCCTTGCGGCCCTCCTCTCTCTCAACTAAGGCCCATCTAGGCCCAATACTTCCCCCGGGGGGTTTCGGTAACCCCCGATACTCCGGTAAAATACCCGAACCACTCGAAACCATTCCGATGTCCGAATACTACCTTCCAATATATTAATATTTACCTCTTGACCATTTCAAGACTCCTCGTCATGTCTGTGATCTCATCCGGGACTCCAAACAAACATCAGTCACCAAAATACATAACTCATAATACAAATCGTCATCGAACGTTAAGCGTGCGGACCCTACGGGTTCGAGAACTATGTAGACATGACCAAGACACATCTCTGGTCAATAACCAATAGCGGAACCTGGATGCTCATGTTGGTTCATACATATTCTACGAAGGTCTTTATCGGTCAAACCGCAATAACAACATACGTTATTCCCTTTGTCATCGGTACGTTACTTGCCCGACATTCGATCGTCGGTATCATCATACCTAGTTCAATCTCGATACTGGCAAGTCTCTTTACTCGTTTCGTAGTGCATCATCCTGTAACTAACTCATTAGTCACATTGCTTGCAAGGCTTATAGTGATGTGCATTACCGAGAGGGCCCAGAGATACCTCTCCCATACTCGGAGTGAGAAATCCTAATCTTGATCTATGCCAACCTAACAAACACCTTCGGAGACACCTGTGGAGCATCTTTACAATCACCCAGTTACGTTGTGACGTTTGATAGCACACAAGGTGTTCCTCCGATATTCTGGAGTTGCATAATCTCATAGTCAGAGGAATATGCATAAGTCATGAATAAAGCAATAGCAATAAAACTTAACGATCATTATGTTAAACTAACGGATGGGTCTTGGTTAGAAAACTTAATCATCAAATGACAACACATGTCTATGGTCAGAAAACTTAACTATCTTTGACTAACGAGCTAGTCAAGTAGAGGCATACTAGGGACACTCTGTTTTGTCTATGTATTCACACATGTACTAAGTTTCCGGTTAATACAATTCTAGCATGAATAATAAACCTTTATCATTACATAAGGAAATATAAATAACAACTTTATTATTGCCTCTAGGGCATATTTCCTTCAGTCTCCCACTTGCACTAGAGTCAGTAATCTAGATTCCATAGTAATGATTCTAACACCCATGGAGTCTTGGTGCTGATCATGTTTTGCTCGTCGAAGAGGCTTAGTCAATGGGTCTGCAACATTCAGATCCATATGTATTTTGCAAATATCTATGTCTCCCTCCTTAACTTGATCGCGGATGGAATTGAAGCGTCTCTTGATGTGTTTGGTTCTCTTGTGAAATCTGGATTCCTTCACCAAGGCAATTGCTCCAGTACTGTCACAAAAGATTTTCATTGCACCCGATGCACTAGGTATTACACCTAGATCGGATATGAACTCCTTCATCCAGACTCCTTCATTTACTGCTTCCGAAGCAATTATGTACTCCACTTCACACGTAGATCCCACCACGACGCTCTGCTGGGAACTGCACCAACTTACAGCTCCACCATTCAATACAAATACGTATCCGGTTTGTGACTTAGAGTCGTCCGGATCAGTGTTAAAGCTTGCATCAACGTAAGCATTTACGACAAGCTCTTTGTCACCTCCATAAACGAGAAACATATCCTTAGTCCTTTTCAAGTATTTCAGGATGTTCTTGACCGTTGTCCAGTGATTCACTCCTGGATTACTTTGGTACCTCCCTGCTAAACTTATAGCAAGGCACACATCAGGACTGGTACACAACATTGCACACATGATAGAACCTATGGCTGAGGCATAGGGAATGACTTTCATTTTCTCTCTATCTTCTGCAGTGGTCGGGCATTGAGTCTGACTCAACTTCACACCTTGTAACACATGCAAGAACCCTTTCTTTGACTGATCCATTTTGAACTTCTTCAAAACTTTATCAAGGTATGTGTTTTGATCTATCTCTATAGATCCTAATGCCCAATATATAAGCAGCTTCACCGAGGTCTTTCATTGAAAAATTCTTATTCAAGTATCCTTTTATGCTATCCAGAACTTCTATATTATTTCCAATCAACAATATGTCATCCACATATAATATTAGAAATGCTACAGAGCTCCCACTCACTTTCTTGTAAATACAGGCTTCTCCAAAAGTCTGTATAAAACCATATGCTTTGATCACACTATCAAAGCATATATTCCAACTCCGAGATGCTTGCACTAGTCCATAAATGGATTGCTGGAGCTTGCACACTTTGTTAGAACCTTTAGGATCGACAAAACCTTCTGGTTGCATCATATACAACTCTTCTTTAAGATATCCTTTAAGGAATGCAGTTTTGACATCCATTTGCCAAATTTCATAATCATAAAATGCGGCAATTGCTAACATGATTCGGACGGACTTAAGCATCACTACGGGTGAGAAGGTCTCATTGTAGTCAACTCCTTGAACTTGTCGAAAACCTTTTGCAACAAGTCAAGCTTTGTAGACAGTAACATTACCGTCGGCGTCAGTCTTCTTCTTGAAGATCCATTTATTCTCTATGGCTTGCCGATCATCGAGCAAGTCAACCAAAGTCCACATTTTGTTCTCATACATGGATCCCATCTTAGATTTCATGGCCTCAAGCCATTTTGTGGAATCTGGGCTCATCATCGCTTTCTCATAGTTCGTAGGTTGTCGTGGTCTAGTAACATGACTTCCAGGATAGGATTACCATACCACTCTGGTGCGGAACGTACTCTGGTTGACCTAGGAGTTTCGGTAGTAACTTGATCTGAAGTTTCATGATCATCAGCAATAACTTCATCACTAATTGGTGTAGGCATCATTGGAACTAATTTCTGTGATGAACTACTTTCCAATTCAGGAGAAGGTACAATTACCTCATCAAGTTCTACTTTCCTCCCACTCACTTCTTTCAAGAGAAACTCCTTCTCAAGAAAGGATCCATTCTTAGCAACGAATATCTTGCCTTCGAATCTATGATAGAAGGTGTACCCAAAAGTTTCCTTTGGGTATCCTATGAAGACGCATTTCTCTGATTTAGGTTCGAGCTTATCAGGTTGAAGCTTTTTCACATAAGCATCGCAGCCCCAAACTTTAAGAAACGACGGCTTAGGTTTCTTGCCAAACCACAATTCATATGGTGCCATCTCAACATATTTAGATGGTGCCCTATTTAACGTGAATGTAGCTGTCTCTAAAGCATAACCGCAAAAAGATAGTGGTAAATCGGTAAGAGACATCATAGATCGCACCATATCTAATAAAGTACGGTTACGACGTTCGGACACACCATTACGCTGTGGCTTTCCAGGTGGCGTGAGTTGCGAAACTATTCCACATTGTTTCAAATGAAGACCAAACTCGTAACTCAAATATTTGCCTCCATGCTTAGATCATAGAAACTTTATTTTCTTATTACGATGATTTTCCAGTTCATTGTGAAATTCTTTGAACTTTTCAAATGTTTCATACCTATGTTTCATTAAGTAGATATACCCATATCTGCTCAAATCATCCGTGAAGGTCAGAAAATAATGATACCCGCCGCGAGCCTCAACACTCATCGGACCACATACGTCAATATGTATTATTTCCAATAAGTCAGTGGCTCGCTCCATTGTTATGGAGAATGGAGTCTTAGTCATCCTTCCCATGAGGCATGGTTCACAAGTATCAAGTGATTCCAAAAGCCCATTAGCATGGAGTTTCTTCATGCGCTTTACACCAATATGACCTAAATGGTAGTGCCACAAATAAGTTGCACTATAATTATTAACTTTGCATCTTTTGACTTCAATATTATGAATATGTGCATCAGTACAGTCAAGATTCAACAAAAATAGACCACTCATCAAGGGTGCATGACCATAAAAGATATTACTCATATAAATAGAACAACCATTATTCTCTGATTTACATGAATAACCGTCTCGCATCAAACAAGATCCAAATATAATGTTCATGCTCAACACTGGCACCAAATAAAAATTATTCAGGTCTAAAACTAATCCCGAAGGTAGATGTAGAGGTAGCGTGCCGACGGCGATCACATCGACCTTGGAACCATTTCCGACATGCATCGTCACCTCATCCTTAGCCAATCTTCGTTTAATCCGTAGCCCCTGTTTAGAGATGCAAATATGAGCAACAGAACCAGTATCAAATACCCAGGCGCTACTGCAAGCATTATTAAGGTATACATCAATAACATGTATATCAAATATTGTTGGGGAACGTAGTAATTTCAAAAAAATTCCTACGCACACGCAAGATCATGGTGATGTATAGCAACGAGAGGGGAGAGTGTGATCTACGTACCCTTGTAGACCGACAGCGGAAGCGTTTGGTTGATGTAGTCGTACGTCTCCACGGCCCTACCGATCAAGCACCGAAACTACGGCACCTCCGAGTTCTAGCACACGTTCAGCTCGATGACGATCCCCGGGCTCCGATCCAGCAAAGCGTCGGGGAGGAGTTCCGTCAGCACGACGGCGTGGTGACGATCTTGATGTTCTACTATCGCAGGGCTTCGCCTAAGCACCGCTACAATATGACCGAGGTGGAATATGGTGGAGGGGGGCACCGCACACGGCTAAGGAACGATCACGAAGATCAACTTGTGTGTCTAGGGGTGCCCCCTGCCCCCGTATATAAAGGAGCAAGGGAAGGAGGCCGACCGGCCCCTATAGGCGCGCCAGGAGGAGTCCTCCTCCTAGTAGGAGTAGGACTCCTACTAGGAGGGGGAAAGAAGTGGGGAGGGAGAGGGAAAGGGGGGGCGCCGCCCCCCCTCTCCTAGTCCAATTCGGACCAGGGGGGAGGAGGCGCGCAGCCCACCTTTGGAAGCCCCTCTCTCTCTCTCCACTAAGGCCCATATGGCCCATTACTTCTCCCGGGGGGGTTCCGGTAACCCTCTGGCTCTCCGGTTTTCTCCGAAATCACCCGGAACACTTCCGGTGTCCGAATATAGCCGTCCAATATATCAATCTTTATGTCTCAGCCATTTCGAGACTCCTCGTCATGTCCGTGATCACATCCGGGACTCCGAACTAACTTCGGTACATCAAAACTCATAAACTCATAATATAACTGTCATCGAAACCTTAAGCGTGCGGACCCTACGGGTTCGAGAACAATGTAGACATGACCGAGACACGTCTCCGGTCAATAACCAATAGCGGAACCTGGATGCTCATATTGGCTCCTACATATTCTACGAAGATCTTTATCGGTCAGACCGCATAACAACATATGTTGTTCCCTTTGTCATCGGTATGTTACTTGCCCGAGATTTGATCATCGGTATCTCAATACCTAGTTCAATCTCGTTACCGGCAAGTCTCTTTACTCGTTTCGTAATACATCATCTCGCAACTAACTCATTAGTTGCAATGCTTGCAAGGCTTATGTGATGTGCATTACCGAGAGGGCCCAGAGATACCTCTCCGACAATCGGAGTGACAAATCCTAATCTCAAAATACGCCAACCCAACATGTACCTTTGGAGACACCTGTAGAGCACCTTTATAATCACCCATTTACGTTGTGACGTTTGGTAGCACACAAAGTGTTCCTCCGGCAAACGGGAGTTGCATAATCTCATAGTCATAGGAACATGTATAAGTCATGAAGAAAGCAATAGCAACATACTAAACGATCGGGTGCTAAGCTAATGGAATGGGTCAAGTCAATCAGATCATTCACCTAATGATGTGATCTCGTTAATCAAATAACAACTCCTTGTTCATGGTTAGGAAACATAACCATCTTTGATTAACGAGCTAGTCAAGTAGAGGCATACTAGTTACACTCTGTTTGTCTATGTATTCACACATGTATTATGTTTCCGGTTAATACAATTCTAGCATGAATAATAAACATTTATCATGATATAAGGAAATAAATAATAACTTTATTATTGCCCCTAGGGCATATTTCCTTCAAATATACCTTTCACTTTGCCATCCTTCTTATCCGCCGAATACTTGGGGCAGTTCCGCCTCCAGTGACCAGTCCCTTTGCAGTAGAAGCACTCACTTTCAGACTTAGGTCCAGACTTGGGTTTCTTCCCTTGGGCAGCAACTTGCTTGCTGTTATTCTTGAAGTTCCCCTTCTTACCTTTGCCCTTTTTCTTGGAACTAGTGGTCCTGTTAACTATCAACACTTGATGATCCTTCTTGATTTCTACCTCCGCAGCCTTTAGCATTGCGAAGAGCTCGGGAATTGTCTTTTCCGTCCCTTGCATATTATAGTTCATCATGAAGCCTTTATATCTTGGTGGCAGTGATTGAAGAGCTCTGTCAATGACACTATCATCGGGAAGATTAACTCCCAGCTGAGTCAAGTGGTTATGGTACCCAGACTTTCTGAGTATGTGTTCACTGACAGGACTGTTCTCCTCCATCTTGCAGCTATAGAACTTGTTGGAGACTTCATATCTCTCAACTCGGGCATTTTCTTGAAATATTAACTTCAACTCTTGGAACATCTCATATGCTCCATGACGTTCAAAACATCTTTGAAGTCCCAATTCTAAGCCGTAAAGCATGGCACACTGAACTATCGAGTAGTCATCAGCTTTGGTCTGCCAGGCGTTCATAATGTCTGGAGTTGCTCCTGCAACGGGCCTTGCACCTAGCGGTGCTTCCAGGATGTAATTCTTCTGTGTAGCAATGAGGATAATCCTCAAGTTACGGACCCAGTCCGTGTAGTTGCTACCATCATCTTTCAACTTAGCTTTCTCTAGGAACGCATTAAAATTCAAGGGAACGGTAGCACGGGCCATTGATCTACAACAACATAGATATGCAAAAAAAAACTATCATGACTAAGTTCATGATAAATTAAAGCTCAATAGACATCCCTCTGGTCATCTAAATGATCGCGTGATCGATATCAACTAAACCATGTCCGATCATCACGTGAGATGGACTAGTTTTCAATGGTGAACATCTCTATGTTGATCATATCTACTATATGATTCACATTCGACCTTTCGGACTCAGTGTTCTGAGGCCATATCTACATATGCTAGGCTCGTCAAGTTTAACCCGAGTATCCTGCATGTGCAAAACTGGCTTGCACCCGTTGTATGTGAACGTAGAGCTTATCACACCCGATCATCATGTGGTGTCTCGGCATGACGAACTGTAGCAATGGTGCATACTCAGGGAGAACACTTATACCCTGAAATTTAGTGAGGGATTATCTTATAATGCTACCGCCGTACTAAGAAAAATAAGATGCATAAAAGATAAACATCACATGCAATCAAAATAGGTGACATGATATGGCCATCATCATTTTGTGCCTTTGATCTCCATATCCAAAGCACCATCATGATCTCCATCGTCACCGGCTTGACACCTTGATCTCCATCGTAGC
This sequence comes from Triticum urartu, assembly GCF_003073215.2. NCBI lineage: Eukaryota > Viridiplantae > Streptophyta > Magnoliopsida > Poales > Poaceae > Triticum > Triticum urartu. Next base: position 479,200,445 of record NC_053022.1, read on the forward strand.
GTCGTTGTCATCTCGCCAATTATTGCTTCTACGACTATCGCTACCGCTTAGTGATAAAGTAAAGCAATTACATGGTGATTGCATTTCATACAATAAAGCGACAACCATAAGGCTCCTTCCAGTTGTCGATAACTTTTACAAAACATGATCATCTCATACAACAATTTATATCTCACACGTCTTGACCATATCACATCACAACATGCCCTGCAAAAACAAGTTGGACGTCCTCTACTTTGTTGTTGAAATTTTACGTGGCTGCTACGGGCTTCTAGCAAGAACCGTTCTTACCTACACATCAAAACCACAACGATTTTTTGTCAAGTGTGTTGTTTTAACCTTCAACAAAGACTGGTTGTAGTCAAATTTGATTCAACTAAAGTTGGAGAAACAGACACCCGCCAGCCACCTGTGTGCAAAAGCACGTCGGTAGAACCGGTTGTTGTGGTTCTAAGTCTGACAGTAGAATAGGGGGGGTAGGGATGTAAAGGTAAGATCCTAGCTACGGCGAGATTGTGCACACAAGATGTACGAGTTTAGGCCCTTCGCGGAGGAAGTAACAACCCTACGTCTCAGTGCCCGGAGGCTTGGTCGATTGGATTATGCGTGAAGTTACAGGGGGTGCAAACCCTTGTCCCAGAGGAGGGGGTGGCTTATATAGAGTGCGCTAGGACCCCAGCCATCCCCCGTTACATAGGGTTCAATGTACATAAAGATGAGGCGTTACTGGTAACGCCAGTAATGAAGTCATATAACTGATCATTAATGCCATGGAGTGAATGCCTGACCGTTGCTATCTGGAGTGACTTTAGACCTTCTATACTCCGAGTGGTTCTTGGACGGTCGAGTGATGATATACTGGTCGGATATCCGAGTGGAGATGTTGGTCGAGTGGACATGTACTCAGCTGATTCCAGTCAGTAGAATTTGCTGTCCTTTGGTTGCCTTTCTCTGTAGGGCAGTGTCCTTGGGAGGGGTGCTTAGATCAGGTCTATTGCCCTACCTACTAGTTTTTTTCTTTGCCAAATTACCCAAAGCTTATGCTATTTTCAATCCAATCGTGGATATTATGCCTGTTATACCTCTATTCTTTTTTCTATTAGCCTTTGTTTGGCAAGCTGCTATAAGTTTTCGATGAAATCTTTAGTACTCTGTATGTCAAATTGAATGATGTGTTCATTCCAAAAAAAATTAAAAATGGGTCATGTAATGTTGATGCGGGTACATGGCATCGTCACCGGTCTCATGAACGTGGTCATGTAATGTTGATCCGGGTCGCTTCATCCAACAATACCACCGAATCAAAATAAGACGTTGGTGGTAAGCAGTATGACTATTATCTTCCACAATTCTTTGTGTTCTACTCGTGCATATCATCTACGCATAGACCTGGCTCGGATGCCACTTTTGGGGAACATAGCATGCAATTTCAAAAAAAATTCCTACGATCACGCAAGATCTATCTAGGAGATGCATAGCAACCAGAGGGGGAGAGTGTGTCCACGTACCCTCGTAGACCGAAAGTGGGAGCGTAAGGTTAACACGGTTGATGTAGTCGAACGTCTTCGCGATCCAACCGATCAAGTGCAGAACGTACGACACCTCCGAGTTCAGCACACGTTCAGCTCGATGACGTCCCTCCAACTCTTGATCCAGCAGAGGGTCAAGGGAGAGTTCCGTCAGCCCGGCAGCATGGTGACGGTGATGGTGATATGATCCATGCATGGCTTCGCCTAAGCACTACGACGCTATGACCGGAGGAGTAAACTATGGAGGGGGGCACTGCACATAGCTAAGAGAACAATTGATGTGCTATGGGGTGCCCCCTGCCCGTGTATATTGTCGGGGTTGTGGTGCGACATATGCCAAGGGGTGGCTTATCATGGAGAGGGCCAAGAGGACATCGTCAGGCTCTAGAGGCGGGAGTGAGCGAGAACGCCTAAGCCGGTGGATCTTAACCAGGTTCAGGGCTCTCCTAGGAGATAACATCCCTAGTCCTGCTCTGCGGGGTCTCCGCATGATCACTATCTCAACAAAGGTGACTACAAAGTTGCTCCTTGAGCTGTTTTGCTAGACGAGAAAGATGAGCAAGGCTAGCCTCTCTTCCCCTCTCTTTATGGGTGTGTAAATCTGCTAAGGTTCTGAACCCTTTGCATGGGTGCCCCGGGGGATTTATATAGGCCTACCCCCCGGGGGTACAATGGTAATATGGCCGTGTGTGGGACCCAGTGTTCAGTGTCTCTGGTCGCCGGCTTCTCCGCCGGCTACTGGGGCCCGCCATGTGGTGGGTCCCGCCGCCTGCATTGTACTTGGCCGACAGGCCGAGCCCGCGGCTTGCGGGTCTTGCCGGCTGCTTGGCACTATAGCCATGCCACTGATGATGCATGCTTTGTTAGGGAAGCGTGGCTACAGTCCCACCGCCTGGCGGGCGCTCACTGTAGCCACATCCCATCTTATCTGGTTAATGGTGCATAGACTTCAAGAGAGGGGGAGGGCCGCCTGCTTGGAGTCGGCGTCCCCCGCGCCGACTAGTCAGGGCTCGCCACCTTCTGGCGTCTCGCAGACAGGTAGGGCCCGCCGCCTGCGGGCCGTACTGACAGCCCGTCGTGGGAGCATGGCCTTCTCTGCCATGGTGATGTCACGGGTGGCGTGGCAACATTGCAGCGTCGGGCAAGGGTTGTTCGCCCGGTACGGCACTGTAGCCACGCTCAGCCCTGGATTCGGGGGTGGCAGGCTGCGCTGTAGCCACACCCCGTCTGGTCGTTATAATGAGGTGCTAACTTCGAGGGAGTGAGGGGCCGCCTGCTAGAAGCCGGCCTCCCTGGAGGCCACCTGCTAGGAGTTAGCCCGTCCCGTCGCCGCCTTGTGGGCTCCACCGCCTTCTAGCAGTCGGCCGCTTGGACCAGCCGGCCCCAAGAAGTCGGTTCTTTGTCTTCGATGCCTGAGGGGCGCAACCGCCCCCGATGTCTTGAAATACTATGGGGGGCTGATGAGGCTACCCGTGGTCATTAACTCCGACATATATAAAGGAGGGGAGGAGGAGGCGGCCGGCCAGGAGGCGCGCGCCATGGGGGGAGTCCTACTAGGACTCCACTCCTAGTAGGATTCGCCCCCCCTTTTCCTTTCTTCACCGGAGGGGAAAAGGAAGCATGAAGAGGGAAAGGGGGACGCTGCCCCTCCCCTAGTCCAATTCGGACTGCCATGGGGGGGCACCCCTTACGACCCTACTCTCTCTCCACTAAGGCTCATCTAGGCCCAATACTTCCCCCAGGGGGTTCCAGTAACCCCCCGGTACTCCGGTAAAATACCCGAACCACTTGAAACCATTCCGATGTCCGAATACTATCTTCCAATATATGAATCTTTACCTCTTGACCATTTCGAGACTCCTCGTCATGTCCGTGATCTCATCCGGGACTCCGAACAAACTTCGGTCACCAAAACACATGACTCATAATACAAATCGTCATCGAACGTTAAACGTGCGGACCCTACGGGTTCGAGAACTATGTAGACATGACCGAGACACATCTCCGGTCAATAAACAATAGCGGAACCTAGATGCAATATTGGTTCCTACATATTCTACGAAGATCTTTATCGGTCAAACCACAATAACAACATACGTTATTCCCTTTGTCATCGGTATGTTACTTGCCCGAGATTCGATCATCGGTATCATCATACCTAGTTCAATCTCATTACCGGCAAGTCTCTTTACTCGTTCGTAGTGCATCATCCCATAACTAACTCATTAGTTACATTGCTTGCAAGGCTTATAGTTATGTGCATTACCGAGAAGGCCCAGAGATACCTCTCCGATACTCGGAGTGACAAATCCTAATCTTGATCTATGCCAACCCAACAAACACCTTCCGAGACACCTGTAGAGCATCTTTATAATCACCCAGTTACGTCATGATGTTTGATAGCACACAAGGTGTTCCTCTGGTATCCGGGAGTTGCATAATCTCATAGTCAGAGACACATGTATAAGTCATGAAGAAAGCAATAACAATAAAACTTAACGATCATTATGCTAAGCTAACAGATGGGTCCTGTCCATCACATCATTCTCTAATGATGTGATCTTGTTCATCAAATGACAACACATGTCTATGGTCAGGAAACTTAACCATCTTTGATTAACGAGCTAGTCAAGTAGAGGCATACTAGGGACACTTTATTTTGTCTATGTATTCACACATGTACTAACTTTCCAGTTAATACAATTCTAGCATGAATAATAAACATTTATCGTGACATAAGGTAATATAAATAACAACTTTATTATTGCCTCTAGGGCATATTTCCTTCACTTAGAGCGTCTACAACTGGACTGGGCAAATCTGACTCCATAAACGTCCACGGACGCATCGCCAGACGGCCACTCATTTGTCCTCTCGTACAAAGACACCCCACATATCCAAACTCTCAAAGCCATACACATCCATAATATAGCACAAATTCACCACCAGCTCAATAATGCAACAAGGCAAAATAAAACAACAATTCAACATGCCAAATGAAATACGACAATGCATAGATAAGCGATACGAGAATGAACCTTTCGCTCGCGACAGCAGCGGTCATGCTCTATTTGCACACGTCGATCTCCCTCTTCGCCTAAAGCCACTTCTTGCCTTCCAGATCCAAGACGGTAGCATAAGCCAACATGAACCTGAAATCCTCCATGTCCTGAGCCGACTGCACCTTCTCTTTCTCAAGCTCAATATTGATCCAAAAGTCTTTGCCTTCTCGAGCTCCCATTCAACATATGCCTCAAGCTTCTCCAAGTGTATCTTCTCCCTCTCAAGCTCTAATTTTTGCTTGCATTCTCCCGATCCCAATCCATCATCTCCTTTTGCACACCCAAGAAGAGCTTGTACCTCTTTTCCTTCTTGTCCTCCTTGGTGGAAAAATGCTTGCCCATGTGGCGGACATTCTACTCATAGCGGAGCCATGAGTGGCCCTACCCTTCTCCCACTTGTTTCCCATCATTTGGAAGTTCCTCTTTGGCACGGTGGCTTGCCCCTCTTCTCCTCCACCTTCTCATATTCATCATCCAATCCAATGGATTCTTGTGAGCTTGTGCCATCGTTTTTCTTCAAATTCGAGGTCATCGACAAGTTGTTGCCACTTTGGTTTCCCATTCAATTTCAACCAACAAATAGCACAAAGTGAATGGCTTTCCCTCGGTTTGTCAGTACAAAGTGGCTGCCAACTCTGTCTAGCAAACAAGAGTCACTCATGAGAATGGAACAAACAAAGTTAGCAGTGCAAATGATGACAAAATGAAGCAAGTCGACTTACATGACTATTGATTCCAATAACACTTTGGTTTCGGTCAACCACAAAAGAATAGTGGCCACAAAACCTGTTCATGCTCTCATGGATGGTGGAACATCTATTTTGGAGTGTCCTCATTATGGATTGTATGGATAGGGTTCGACTCCACATATTCCTTGCGTTCATGGTAATGCTTGTGGATCTTTTTCCAATACGTGTTTCCCTTTTGCTTGATCTATATAGGGTCTATGCTTGTGGCCAACCAAGCTTGACACAACGAAACATCCTCATGGCTTGTGAATGTCGGACCTATTGTTTTGGGTATATTTTTTGTTAGGAGGGCCTGATGTTTGCCTAACATCATGCATAGGAGAATGGGTATCCCCCAAGTCATAATACATAGACTCTTGGCCGTCATTGACCATGTCCTCCATGATAACCTCCTAAGTGATTATATAGCAAAAATAAACTAATGGCATATGCAACAAACTCATTCAATGGCATATCCAACATTAATCCCTAAATTGATCTAATGACATACACAACAAATGAATGAATCAATACAAAGTGGGGCAAAAAAATGTACCATGTCCTCCTCATCCATTTTGTGGAACATGACCTGGGCAGACCCAACGTTGGTGGTTCCTGAGGCATACTGCGCCTATTGGAGTTGTGGAGAGTCATGCACAATCTCTCATGCATCCTGTTGTGTCTAGCCATCCGGTATCCCTGCCCATTCAGATGGCGGAACAGAGTTGGTCCCGAGCGGGGCGGATGGCACACCTTCCTGCTCGAAAGTGTGGGCGGACGCGAACGGCCGCACCAGACCGTACACGTCCACGTCGATGTGGAGCAGCTCCTTGTCTGCAACTTCTTAGGCCCACTTTTTCCTTCGCCTCTCCCTCCACGGTGATGTTCTCCGCCTTGCACAGACTTCGTGAGGCATCATCCATGCTTGCGGTGGGAGAAGGGTTCCTCGGTGACGACATCTCGAACATGGGAAATGGCGGATGATGGCGGCGGCGAGGGCCGGGTGCAAGGGTGGAGGATGGCGACGGCTCGAGGGTGGTTGATTTGATGGACTTAGTCGTTTGGAGGGGGGAGGTGGGTCTGATCTATCGGATCCGATGTGGCGGATGCATCCGAGCGTCCCTATATTCGCCCAAGATATGGGCTAGATTTGAGGCGTGCCGAACAACCTGGGCGTATAGGGCTAGTTTGAGGGAGACCGGTTGGGTGGCATTTTTGCAATTGGTCACTGATTGGGTTGTCTGCCCGGTCGATATGAGGGGTCCGGCTGCAGATGCTCTTACACACTTGACATACATAACACGTCGTTTATGACCTCCATCATATTCTATGTGTTGTTCGGGGTGGCACACATTAAGATAATACAAAGTGGGTTCCAACTTTCAATGATTTTTTCCGGCGGGGGGGGGGGGGGGGGGGGGGGGGGGGGGGGGGGGGGCTCCTGTCTTTCTTCTGTTCTGTAGTACATCTTATATTGACATTGGTTTGGACGGGGATGATGATGAATAAAAATCCTTAAGCTCTAATCATGTGTAGGTGGTGCTAGGTGTGGCATAGCCGAGCAGCTTGGGAGTTTTGTCCCTATTCTTCTTCATGGATAGCGGTTGGTTGTATGTCGACATGACTCGATGGCCATCGTTGGCAACAACATTGTCTTTTCTAACACCCCTTCTTTTCGAGCCCTTACAAGCAAGGACGTCAGCCCGATCTGGCAACTAGCTTGGTTGCCTGACTAGATCGGAGTGATGCCCCGGCCCCACCTATATGTTTCGGATGTTTGCCATCCTCATATGTATTGTTTTATTACCGCATCGATTCAACAAGGTTTGATCATCTACGGTCCTCTGTAGGTACTTCGATGGCTGGATTTTTCGATGTTGTCCATCGTCGACGAGAGCCATGGTTCTTTTTGATGCTTGTAGTCTAGTTGTAATCTCCACTTGGTCTCGATTTGTTTTTGTGTCTGTGGGTTTAGAGTTCCGTTACCATAATTTGATTGTACCCGAAGCTCCATTGATGTAATTTAAACCAAACCTATGGCTATTTTTAAAAGAAAAAAAACACCATAGCTTATTTGAAATTACATTAAGGAGATGCTTATCTGAGCACACGTACTGGTGCTCGACGGCATATGCAGTCTACCACCGGTAGCTAGGCGTAGGGGAAGGCCATGAAGTACACTGCCACTCTTATCACTTGCTACATCGATCTTATCTGGTCCTGCTGTCCAAAGGGGGGAGCCTTTTTTCCCCTTTAGCTGTAATGGCTGGCAAGTTGCGAGCCATAGGAAGTAGGAACAGAATGCTCAGGTACGGACTGCGTCGTTTAGGGCGCGATAATTCACGGCGTGTCGGCGTCAGCGCTGGACGCTCAACAGTGCAGAGCTTGCATGCAGCAGCAGCAGAGCGCGCCATATTGCTTGCCAGATGCCAGGGCAGTGCAACGCAGCGGCTGCGGCGCTGCCTGCCCCTCTCCTTTTTCTCTTTTCCCTCTTACAAATATGTAATTAATTAGTGCAGAACATAGTACGGTACATTTTGAAGCCTTTCCAGTGTTTCTTGCTGGTAAAAAAAAGATCTACCGAGAAGGCAAAATGGATTCACAGAAGATGAATATGGTGATTCCACAAATCTCCTCATATAAAATCAAGCACATACTATGTCAACTACAGTAGAAGAAGAAAAGAAACAGGTGCTCCACCGATCGAGTCTCCCCTTGTATTACAGCTACTAGTCAATACATATGCATTACAGCTTCAGGAATCAGGAGTAGTGGCGCCAGCACGCGAGCATGGCGACGCAGCGGCGCGCGATGTAGAACCGGGCGCGCTGCTCCCTGACGAGCCGCGCGCACCGCCGCGGGAACGACGACGGCCCGCCGCCGCTCCTGCGCGTGGCCATTGCTCCTTTCCAGCCCCTCTTCTTCGACAGCCCGCACTTGTCCATGGACGCGCCTTTCCACCCGGTCTCCGCCTCCTTCCTTCCGATCAGCGCGCCCGGTCGTGAGCTCGATCGGAGACGAAACTTGGTCGGCGGAAACGGGAGGACGTGAGGGGCAGGGCAGAGCAGAGCGACAGAGCGAGGGAGGGAGGGAGGAGGGCTGTTGGGGGCGACGAGCCAAGTGGTAGAGCTCCCGGGGTGGCATTTGTCTGCTTATATCGTGCAGCAATCGGGGATGACGGAGCGGTCAGTGGAGTGCCGTGTCTGCTCGCGCGCGTAGGGCCTTGATGCGCCAGGGGGCACGCCACTTGGTACCCTTTTCTATTGGTGTGTTGTTCAAACTTCACGTGTACCTTGGCACTGCACGCATGTTCCTGAGTTAGCTAACAAACAATTTAGTAATGCGCCAGGAGTGAGTTTCCTTTTACTGGCATGCCAAGGGTGAGTTTTAAAAATGAAGACTAGGAGCAATGGTTATATTCACTTCGAGTAAAGTCTGAAATAAACCCTCACGTTATAGAGGTCAACCCTCACCTTCAAATCTTCAAAGTCGGTACCCTGAATTCTCTGATTTCTGTCTATCCTAACTCTAAACATGTTTGGTGCATTGGGATAAGATATGATCCTGGCCAGGTTCATCATCTACTCTCACTGACAATATGGATCCACAAGTCTTCCTATCCCCTTATCTTCTTCCTCTATCCTCTCCTCTCCCTATCCCCTTTCCCTCTCCCCATCGTCGATCCATTTTCCTCCTCCTGCCGGGTGCGATCTTGGCCCGCACCTCGGCGTGGCTGTCGTCGAGCGACAAGACATCAGGGTTGACGCGCATGTCGGCCGCCGGGAACCTCTTCGAGATGAGCATGCACGTGACGTGGAAATCGAAGAGGAACAACAGTACATATACCAGATGATGGACTGGAGCACGTTGAGCTGCACCACGAGGCCATTGGGGTGGAGGCTGTACATACAGACGAGGAGCTGGATCCTGGATGCCCATCACTGACGAAGCTAAAAGGAATCTGCTAGGGGCGAAAGAGAAAATATGAGTGTTTGAGGGGGGGGCGCAGCCCCCAGGAACACACATAGGTCCGCCGTTGATGCCCATGATAAGCATCTTGGGGAGCGTCGCGAACGAGAAGAGCGCGACGGACAAGTCGAGGCCGGTGAAGGTGATGGGGAGGCGCGACCATATGAGGAACGTGGCGTCAATGACGAGCTTCTATAGCGTGTCCGCGATGACGAAGCGCAGGTCTATTGTATGGAGAGCGTTGCTAGAGATGATCTTTAAGATGAGCAGCGGAACAGCGAAGAGGGCAACGAAGTGGTTTATCCCTGCACACTGGTCCACCACTGCATGCACAACAAGTGCTTCCTCCGTGCCTTGTAGGAGGAAGCGGAGGGCTGCCCGGTCCCCTACATGGGGTGTGCCTCCACGACGCACAGGTGCTGCTTGAGGTGCTCCCGCATCATGCCTTCCCCCTGGTTGTGTGCAGGCCGAGGCGCTCGAAGGATTTTATGTTATCGTGAGGACGGCCCAATTCAGATTTTTTGCCATGATTTGTCGCGTTTGCTAAAGAAAATTGCCATCCCCACGACAACATAAATTGCCATGAAAAACATTCGATTTGTCATGCTCTCTCAGCGAACATCACCACAATAACATTTCCGTAAATCATTAGCTGGTCCAGAATACGATTTAATATTGTATACACACTATAAACAGTACTAATAAATTGCCTAGCTAGTAATCTTGAACCCAACAATCAACAGATGTTCCAGGGGTGAGAAGGAAAAGGTGCAATGGAAGAATAACGGCATTCCCTTTCAAAAAACATGAATTACACGACGCCATCCATGGAACTTGCTTACAAGTTTACAGTTACACCAATCTTTCTTTTTTTCTTTCCAAGAGAAAACCAAACATCACAAAAACGGGCACACCATTCATTCATTCATCCAGTCAGGCCAAACCGATCGAGCTGAATTCCTCGACCACCACCAAATTGAGCATGTATGCGTGCACGCGTGCGAACGTGCCTCGCGCGCATGGACCAAAATCGCCAAGGATCTGAGCCGTAGGCTACTAGCACGTGGGGATATCGGAGGGCGGAGGCGGCAGCTTCTGGTTCGGCAGCGGCCCGTCGTTGACAAGCCACGCCATGGATAGGCCCCAGCTCAGGTGCACGTCCAGGTGGCAGTGCATGATCCAAACACCTACAAAAAAGTCAACGGTTCAATCAATACTGCAGCAGTCAACACAAAGTCAACCTGAAGCTAGTGCAAGTGGAGGTGGTTAAAATAACCTACCGGGGTTGTTGGCGACGAAGCGGATGGCGACCCAGCCGGCGGTGGGCACGCTGATGGTGTTCCGCTGCACCGGGTCGACGAGGTTGTACCTGGCGGTGTCGTTGGCGGCGTCGTAGTTGCCGAACCCGGTCCCGACGACGTGGAAGTCGTAGCCGTGCAGGTGCAGCGGGTGGCTCTCGGCGCCCTGGATGCTGGTGTCCTGCAGCACCACCTCCACGGAGGTGTTGAAGGCGAGCGGCACCACCCGGGTGCCGTGGGTCACGAACGTGTTGTTGGGCGGCGTGCCGGTGTAGTTGAACTTGCGCAGCGGCGCCGCGGGGAAGTTGGCCGCGAGCACGCCGTAGTACCGGCGCCGGTAGTGCGCCTGCAGGAGCGACGTCTTGGGCATCACGAACGACACGTTGTTGATGCTCGCCGCGAACCGGGTGTTGTTGGGTCCCTGGCACGTCCCGTTCACCGGGCTCTGGCACGGGTCGGCGCCCAGCCCCACGGCGAAGAAGAAGCTCCGGTCCACGCTCAGCGGCACCCGCGCCGGGTACCGCGCGCTCGCCAGGCTCCGGAAGTTGGACGAGAAGTTGGTCACCGCGCCCGTGTCGTTGTACCGCGGGAGCGGCGGCGCCGGGAGGCCCCGGAGCGCGGCGGGCCGCTGCGGGGCGTACTCGAGGACGGCGGTGGCGGTGGTGTTGTCGAAGGTGCCCACCGTGTTGGTGTAGGGCGCGACGGCGATGGCGAAGGCCGTGGAGGACGGGTTGGTGGCCGCGGTGAGGAGCACGTCCATGGTCTGCCCCGGCGAGATGACGAGCGTGTTGGCGGCGAACGGCTTGACGTAGCTGGCGTCCGCCTGCACGACGGTGAGCGTGTGGTTGGCCACCGCGAAGAAGAGCTCGTCGTTGAGCGCCGCGTTGATGAGCCGCAGCATGTACGTCCTCCCGGGCTTCACCTTGAGCTTGAACGTGCTGTTGGCGCCGCCCGAGCAGTTGTACGTCGGGCCAGGGAAGCCGTTGAAGGTGTAGGCGTCGGACACGTTGGGCCCCCCGCCGGTCTGCAGCGCCTGCTTGATCACCGCCTCCGGGTCGGCGTTGAACCACTCACCTGCCAACCGACCAGCAGTCACGTTAGTAAGTTACAGTCGGTGAAGCACACACAGTGACAAAAATGGCGGACAGTGGAGTGTAGGAGACGTACCGAGCATGAGGGGGACTTCACGGTAGGGCTTGGGGAAGGGGTAGGGGACGCCGCGGGGCGGGAGGATGACGAGGGGGCCGTGGAGGGTGGCGCGGAGCCAGGAGAAGTGGGCGTGCCACCAGAGGGTGCCGCGCTGGCCGACGATGCGGAAGTTGTAGACGTAGCTCTGGCCGGGGCGCATGGGGCACTGCGTGATGTAGGCCGGGCCGTCCGCCCAGGCGCTGCGCAGCTGCCGCACGCCGTGCCAGTGGAAGGTGACGTTGTTGTTGATGTTGTTGTGGACGTTGACGACGAGCCGGTCGCCCTCCCGCACCGTGATCCTCGGCCCCGGGAACCGCCCGTTCACCGTCGGGATGCTCTTGGTCGTGCACAGCCGCGTCACCGTCGCCATGGTCACGTTGAAGGTGTAGCGGCGGGTGAGGCCGGCGGTGAGGCCCGGCATGGCCAGGAGGAAGGCCAGGAGGAGGCATGCAGGCGAGGCGCACCGGAGGCGGCGAGCATCCATTCCCATTGTGCAGCTAGCTAGCTTCCTGCTGGCCACACTTCAACTCCGCGATCGATTAGCTATGTAAAGCTAGATCGAACTCTGCAGGAGCTGCAAGGGAGATGGATCGCTAGCTCGCTGGCTAGAGAGTGGATGGAGGTGGTGAGTGACATGAGTAGCTAGGGTTGGAGTGGCTATATAAACGGCCGGCGGCAGTGCTCCTGGCCTGCTCGTGGTGGCGTGCATGGTAGGGGGTCACCCAGTCATAGTGGTTGGCTGGGTTTGGTGGGCGTGCATAGAAATATTGTCACATAGGGCCGCTCCCCGCTAGCTCTTTCTGCTCGACTGGCCGATCTTTCCAGCCACCGGATCGGATCGACTGGCCCTGCGAGTGGTTGCGTCCGACGATTCATCCGTCGACCGGTGCAAGTTGACGGCAGGCTCCTTTTTTGTTTCTGATTCTGAAACCTAGGAAATGCTTTGATGGCCAGGAATATTAATTTAAGCACGCTACTTCATGTGCACCATGCAGCTGTGCTGACATGATGGTGCACCTAAACGCAGGCATGTCTTGGAATATCAGTTTCTCTTTTTCCTTTTTTCTTTTTGAGAGACTTCGAATATCTTTTTCTTTTCTTTTGGCGAGAAGCGAGACTTGGAATATCAGTTTCGTTCTCAGCTAAAAGCAAAAGCCTGCAATAGCTGAGAGTTTCAGTAAAGCTTGGTAGAGGAAATTTGTCGATGGGGTAGAAGATGATCAACATTTTCATCCCAGGCAGTATGGTGTATGCATCTGCTATTAACACCATGTGGAACACCGAAAGTGGGACGGTGCAGGAGTTCCTATACCGACAAACTGTTGCAAAGCTTAAGCTGGTGGGCTGCCATTAATCATTGAAACCAGAGGTAAATGATAATTTCATAATTGTTCTGTACCTCTGCCTCACACCGATAATTCAATATGGTGGCATATCACTTCTGAACTGAAGGCATGTGAAAGCCTCATGTGACCTTCACCGCGAATGACAAGAAAACTGTTTAGCCTTTTATGGGTGCTAGGTTTTGCTTTCTTTTTCAGAGAAACTGCTGGTTTCCGGCAGCGCCACATATCCAATTATATAAATTAGTCATAGAGAATGCAGATTCCTTTGTGAACTTCTCAAGTTAACTATGGCCCTCAGGGTCAAATCCATAACCACCTTTGTTTAAGCTTTTCATTTGCCGTCCTCTTCCCCGATCTTGTGCTGTCGGAACAAAATTAAATCACTGTTCTCTAATAAATTTTCTATTTGAAGCTTTTTTTTATGTGTGTGAATGTGTGTGCTGCTCGCTTGTTGCTTAGAGCTGCGTGGTTGTTGCAGTGGAGCTCGCTGCTTTTGCCGGATTGGATTGTCATTGTACCCTGTGTGTTCTGATCTTAGTTTTCTTTTTTACTGGGACCCAGTTAAAGCGTCTCGTTCTGTCTTGGTAACCAAGGGAGGGAGACCATGTAGGCACACACCTGAATAAACGCCCAGCCTAATGCTTCAAGGCGAGATTACCTCGGAAAGGATATGAATTAGTATTCCTAATGTATGCGTAGCAATCAGTAGCAAATAACAAATGGAAGCTCTTCGGAGACTAACTAATCAATCGCGCATCGCTTTATCTTTATTTGTCAGTTTATACGGTGCTGGTAACATTAGTATTTTATGCGGTAATTAAGCACGAAACACTTGCTTGCAAGAGCGTAAAGCTTGGGGTTCATTAAGGTTGTGAGATTGGTCCACGTATAATTAAACTCTGTTGTATGTTTGCCGCAGACTGCTGTTTAATATATATCTTTTCAAATGTTTGCCACCCAGTAAAAGAGAGGAGAAAACACGGACGGTAACAACTAGCCCCTGATATCCACTACTACCATATGTCTGCAGTGCAGGTAGATCGATACCAGCAGGAGATCTTCACGTTGGTTACGATGTGACAAAAAAACATCTGCGGCCAGTAGTTGCGACGCAAACGTCTGGCCGGTTTTTCGCGTCGATCGATCTGGCTAACTATCTTCAAGTTGAAGTATCATCACCAGACACTCCCTTCAGTCCTGGCTCACGTCGCCTGGGCGTTTGGCGTCATGGAGCGAGTGGTTGGCCATGCACCCGCGCTCCGCCTCCCGCGGTCGTGCGTGTGCTCCTGCTGGATCCAACGAACCCGTCGGCTTTCCTCGGGCGAGGCGTCCGGGCGAAGTTTACGGCCGGCCGATCGTACGAGGCCGGCGGTATATATCTTAAACTACGATTCGGTCAGTCTCGGGTTGCCATCGGCGTATCGGTCGCCTCAGCTAGCTGCTGCGCATGGACGCATGGTGGACGCGCTGATGATTGCGCGTCTGGTCGAGCCCGGTTCGATCGCATCATCGCCCGGGAGAAAACGAAGAGAAAGGGGAAAACTACCGGCGACCCGCCGGCAAAGCATGGATGGATGGCTACGCCTCGTTTGTTTTAGCACACGAACCAAGTTCTAGAAAACAAAGGGCATTGCACATCGGTGGTGTTTCCGACGTAGCGATTGCTGATTAAGCGGTCCGCTAATTCCATGCCGTTTGTTTCTGTTCGGAGATTCGTGCATTGCTATCTCCGCCTTCCACTCTGGTTGGAGTAGGCTTTGAGTTCAAGGATCACCCTAGAGGGGGTGTTGGAAATTTGCCAAAAATGCAGCAGTAATTTCAAAAAGTTATGGAAAGATTTTCGCATGCAGAGAGTAGGTGTCACACATACATGTGAGAAATGCTGGAAAAAATGATCGCCTGCCAGCGCGGGATAAACAACAAACTAAGTTATTGTGCAAGTAACAAGTAACTACAGTTCAAAGTATAAACACAAATTGTCATAAAAGTCTTTAAGTTACAGTAAGGACATATCCTAAACACACTTAAATCTTTACGAATTTCTACACGTGTGTGTTCCTGCTTGTCCTTTACAAGCACATATGTTTTCATTTACTGTCGATCAGAATGAATATGGCCCAAACGCTTCGGTGGCCATTGACTTTGCGCACTAATCTCCGTGAAAGTTGGTTGGCTCAGTCAGCTTTGAGCAAATCATTCACTCAAAAGCGAACCCGTCAAAGCATTTTCTTTCCTCACATAGGACCCTCTCCTCTTGCTCTTTTCATTTCATAGCGATCAACTCTCTCACCCCCTTCCCCCCCCCCCCCCCCCCCCCCTCTGATTGCCGTCGCGAGCTCCCTCTCCCGCACCACCGTCACATCCTCCTCCCTGACCTCCATTTCCAGCGCCAACAACTCATCCTCCAATGCAAGCTCTCTCTCTCCCACGGGGTGTTGGGGTTCGATCCAATTTGGTTCTACCACCATCACTCCAGGATTCGTCTTTTTCTTCACATTTTATTGATCTAACTCACATTTTAACCCAAAATTTCACTCCACATTTGACCAGAAAAAATAAATCCAATTTTTTTATTATTTGTACAACAACCTTTTCTAAAATGTTGCCATGGAAATGTATAGTTGTCACGATACAATTTACGACCCCATGATGCAGCTAGTAAATTTGCCGTGATATGCATAGTTGCCTTGATATAAGCAAACTTTTCTCTAAATTTTCCATGATCTAGAGAAAATTGCCATGGTCTTGCCATTTTTAATCGTATTGTGGCGCAGCTTGTGAATTAATCGGTTTTTTGTTGTTCTGATAAGTTGTGATCATTTTATCTAGTTTTTTTCATGGCAACTAAATACACTTCTGCAATGCAACTAAATATACTTTTGCCACGACAATTAATCATGTTTTGATAGGGCAACTAAAGATGAGTTACCATCAAACTAGTGATCAAGAACAAAATATTGTTAGAATTACCAAAAATAAGGCATTCTCTCCTTATTGTTGTTTTAATAACTCCACCAATTTTCGACAACTACTTTTTCAAAGACGTGTTTGTTTTCTTTCCCATGGTTAGTCATGTGTCAATAGGATGACAACTTCGCCCTCAAACCCAATATGTTTTGCCACGACAGTCATACAACAATTACTTTTCATGCCAACCATACGCCAATTACCTTTTTAGTTTGTCTCTGGCAACTTTTCAGATAGGTATGGCAAATTAGGCGATAACTTGTCACGGGGATGAGTTGCACACTCTCATTTTGCCATGAGCAGATGGCACTTTTTCATGAATTTTTCCATGTGAACACAAACAATTTTTGAATTTGCCATCATGTACATAACCAAATAGTTCTAATTTTGACATGCGAAACACCACAACATTTTTCGAAATTTTCCATCATGCGTGGAAACAAAAAAAAATTAAGTTTGCTATGTGACCAGTGCAAACTTATTTCTAAAGTTGACCTGCCTTATAATTTTTTTCAAGTTGCCATGATGTCTACAACAATTTTTTTTAGAAATTATCATGTTTCCATGATTATCCAGATTTTATATACAAACTAGGACATAAGCCCGTGCGTTGTAACGGGAGAAAAAACGAGTAGTGCGAAACACATTCACAGTTCTCTATGATGATTGTTACATCATTAACTAAAAAAGATACTGCCATAGAATCAATGAATTTGTACGCAGGATCTTAGTACCACTTCGTGTACGTTGAAGCTTAATTATCGTGAGGAAATTTAGCAGCGAGATAAAAAATAGATGACGGAAGGAGAACTATGAAAGCCTCCATCCTTTATTATTAGGTAAAGATAACATGACTTGCCTCCATGTTCAATTACATTTGCCATGTGACTTTTGACATATTCTCCTACAAAATTCCATCTTTTATAAAACATAAATCTTAAACTCTGCTATGTCACCAGTTTTTTCAATTTGCCATGATTTAGGAAATTAATCCGTCCAAAATTTCCATACGTATTTTTACAATCCTTTGCAACCTATTTTTCCATCATTCATGTAAATTAATTTTATCAAAAAAATCCATGTCACCATTGTTATCATGTTTTCTAAAATTTGCTATGATTTTTAAAGGACAAATCCTTACATTTGCCATAATTTTGGCTTTCTTCCTTTGTAACATCGTCTAGTCTTTTTTCTATAAAAGTTAAGTTGCCATGATTTTATATTGACTATTTGTTAAACAAAAGTTGCAATGAATCATGACATGGCAATGTTGTCAACATTGGTAATTTCCATGCTACATTATTGACACTTGTCATGTGTCCAGCAACTGGCATCCTTCAACACAGATTTTGGCCATGCTATTTTTGTTTTTTGTTTTTGATAATACTATTTTTTGAGATGGAAATTTCTATGCCCCCTGCAAATTATACGTATTATTTTCATGGCAGTTATATTATTTTCACATGGCGGTTTCATTGTACATACCATGCATAATTTTCTGCATGTCATCTGTTTTTTATCATGGTGAATCTCGTAGTTATAGCATGGCAATTTTTTTTACAATTAGCAATGTAATTTTTTAAAATATTTTTTTACCATGGCAACTTCGTCCTACTAACAATGGAAAATAATAAAACTAAGTCATGTTTAGTTCACTAGACTTAGCATGGCAGATTCGTTATAATCGAAATGACTTTTTTTCAAATTCGTAATCATAGTGGCAGAAAATTGCATTACATCATGGTAAATCCACTCGTCATAACATCATAATTTTTTTCTTCCAATGATTGCAAATTTGTGTCTCTAACTTAACTGTTTTTTGGTTTGTGGAGGAACATAGTAGTTGGGTTGAGGAAGAATTACATTTGTTTCTCTATTTGCTTCTACCATATCTTTGACTGTTATGTTCCTATGTGCCATGTTTCGCTTTTCATGTGGTAGATTTAGTTTCTTACTGATAGCAATTGTTGGCACAAATAACACTGTTACTTCCCACAACGTAGTTCCCTAGTATTGGCAAGTTAGTTTTTTTGTCAATCTAGGGATGACCCAACCAAATAAGCATATTCATTGAGATTTAGAAACCATTTTTTTTGTATTTTTCCTTAATTTTCTTTGATTGTAACTTAATAAGGCATCACAAACTTATTTTTTGAATGACGGCAACTTGTGTCCACCCTATCGATTTTGGATTATGGAAGTTATAGGAGGAAGGTGTGGATTGGGGAGCAGTGGGTGTAAAGGGAGGGGAAGAGTGGAGGATCAAGTGGCCGGGGGAGGAAAAAAAGGTACTCGCACTGGGGGGAGAGGTAAACGATGGGGTCACGTTGGGATCCTAGTCCATGAAACGTTTCTTGACTGCGAAAACTATTTGCTCCCCCCCCTCGTTGGGGGGACGATCCCTCGCTCCGGCCACCATACTGGGGGGGGGGGTCATCTATCTATTAACGTCCTTCACTTTTTTTTGGGGGGGGGGGGTGACTTACATATACATTTTTTCCGTGAAGTTTTTGTTACTGGTATATCTAATCCCGAGATTGATTGCACTCTCTGTCTCGGGGGTCGCCATCCATGAACTTAGATGGAAGAAAGGGCATTGCCTATGATGGTGCACCAAGATGGCGATGGAGTTGTCCCTAAAGGCGGGCAAATTTCTTCAATATTTTTTTCTCTAGGCTCGTCCAATGACCCTTTCATATGTGCCTCTTTGTGTTTATACTTGAGGCTAGATTCAAAATTCGCCCTGACCTCAAGCTTAGACGAAGGTAGGGGCATAACTGATGATGGTGTACTAGCACAAGATTGCGGTGGCATTGCATTTATGGGGATATAAGAGGGGTGGTGGGTTGCCAAGGCCTAGTCAGGTAGACGAGGAGCTTGAAGGGGGAAATGTATCCGGTGCACCCGCACTTGTGCCGCTACCGATGCACCGGATGCCATAGAATATTTTTAAAAATCTGAAAAAATTCTAGCATGTTAACACAACATAGTGTATGATGTCACAAAATTTCGTATTAAAATTTTAAATATTTTTTAAGATACAAAAATGATAATTTTGACATTAGTGTGATAATGGGCCAAATCTAAAGCCCAAGTTATGTTATGTAGTATTCAGTGTTGAATTTGTCATTTTTGTTCATTGAGTTATGTTTCGAATTTTGACTTGAAATTTTGTGACAACCTACATTAATATTGTGTGAGTGTGCTAAAAAAATTTCAGAATTTTTTCAACATTTTAGAAGTACAATATGAGTTCGGTGCACCGGTAGCACCACAAGCTTCGGTGCACCAGATATTTTCCCCTTGAGGGCTTGTTCGGTTAATCCCTCCCACAAGGGGATTGGAGAGGATTGGAGGGGATTGAGGTGGATTTTGACTTGTAGGGGATTTAATCCCTCTCAATCCCCTCCAAACCCCTTCAAATCTGAAGGAACCGAACAAGGCCTGAAGGGGGTGATGTGAGGGTGAGGCAACATATCCAGCAGTGGTGCATCATCGAGGATGGCGTGAAGGTGGTTGGGAACAATGATGCCAATTATGCATCGAAGGGAGACTTAGCAACATTGGGAAGGTCGAGTGTTGTCGACCGGTGGTATAATCATCTGGGGGCGGGGATCCAGTGAGGAGGCCTATGGTTAGGGAGGCGTAGTTATAACAAAGGATCTACATAGCACATATTCCTAGTTTCCTACAAAACAAATTGGTATTTTGCAGCCTCGCCATGACATATACATTCACATGTTTACTTCATACTAGAGGCTAACGCGCGCTTTGCAGTGCCATTCATCACTCGTATGATTAAGTCCTTTTTCTCTAGCAAGTTATTGTCTTTGCTTGTTTTGTTTTGGTTTTTGTGTTGGCTGTGTTTTAGTAATGCCCTTGTGGTGTTTTTTTTCATTCGTATATTATGATGGGGTGCGGTTACAGAAGGTATTTTTTCAGAGCAGAAAGTGGAGTTGTTCGCTGCGTGGTTGTAGCGTACTTACACATTTCAGCCTCGGTGTCAGCTGATGGTCGATGTGTGAGTCACTTGGGAGCTCCTACTTCACGATGAAACCATGGAAATATTGTTATAGCGTTCAGGTGGACCGGGCCATGGAGCTCTCGCTCGCTCAGCTCGGCTCTCTACTCCACTCACTCACTTAGCATTTTTTTTCCTGCTCGCACCGTTGCTATCTTATAAAATGCGAGCAATTTTTTATTTGAATTTTTTCCTTAAATCAAAAGATGTTAATGATTTTTTAAAATCTAAGATTTTTAATATGTTGCAAACTAAAAAGGCATGAATTTGAAAAATATTCAGGAAAAAAATCTCAAACAAAGTCTAAACGGAAAATGTTCACAAACTTTAAAATGTTTATGAACTTTAAATATATTCATAAATTAAGAAATTTTCATGAACTTTAAAAATAATCAGGGATTAGAAAAATGTTCACAATTTTTAATAAATTTCATGAATTAAAATGTAAATAAGGAAACTTTATAATATAAAATAGAAGAAGAAATAATAGGGGAAAACATGAACCTCAACCAAGCACACACCCTTACAGGCGTGCCCAGTGACCCCATAGCCCCTGATTTATCAGGAGGATTCAAATCTAGAGATATTAGAATCTTATTCACTGATACATACTAGGTTGCCAAATGTATTTTTTTGTAAACACGATACAAACACAAACACTCACAATCACATACATATAATCACACCTATGACTATGAGTACACGGATGCACACCCTATTCCTATGAAAACTTTTGAGAGACTAAGCCGGCTGGTTTTGATTTTGACGAAGTCATTAAATATGTCTCACTATCAAAGGAAACATCACCTCCCATTGAACATATATTTCATCTTTATGATGCACCAAAGTGACAAATCTGATATTTGATCTCTAATGGGCTGAAGTACCATTTCCCTCCTAACCATCCAATCACACGCTGATTCTCAAATTTGCCATTGTTTCTCACAGAGTTTGCCCTACTTTTCTTAGTCATCAAAATGTGAGAGCATCTACAGCCAGACTTGACAGATCTGGCCCCTCCAATGCCTGCGGACGTGCCCGGGCATGTCCGCGGGCACTGACCGGGCACTCCTCACATAACCCTCTCCGCACCCGAGCACCTTATATATGAAATCTTAAAACCATACAAACCATGCAAAGAAAAGATATACGCACTAGGTAGATCAATTAATCCTCGACTACACTACTCATCGTCGTTGGAAATGTCCACTATCTCTGTTTCGGACTCCGGGTACATGGGGGGTAGACGCAACTCCGACTCCTCCTCTAGCTCCGCTTCCACCTCCTCAAAGAGTGCATCGGTCTTCGCATGTTCTTGTCGGAGAAAGCACCGGTTGGACTCCACGTACGCCTTATCCTGAACAGACTCCAGGATGGATGTCTGCTCCGCCGCTTGGGCGACGACGAACTCCACCGTGGCCTCCATGGTGAAGCCCGCAACTGGCGCCGGCTCCTCCTTCGGATCCGCCCCCTCCATGGCCTCCGGCTGCTGCTGCCCCTCCTCCTCCTCCTCCTCCGGCTTCGGCGAGTCTGAAGGCAGGCCTGCTACGATTCGGGCCGCGTGCCTCGCCCGTATTTCCTCCTCGATCTGGAAGTGGCGCTCTGACGTTAGCATAGCGTAGGTGGTCTTCTTTTGGCTGGCCATGTCGGACGGCGAGGGAAGAGGAAGGTGGAGACGGAGAGAAATGTGCTCGGGCTGGTGGGGTGGAGAGAGAGGAAGCATCGGCCGGCTTAAATAGCCAGACTTTGGCCTCGGGCGGTGAGCCGGAGCGGCGCCATGCGGCGTTTACACCCCTACCGAAGGAGATGCTCGTCAGATTGTTGGGTTTCCAGGCGATTTCGTATGGGACCCGACCGTCGGTTCGACATGGCAGACATGGGTCGGGGCCTTCTCATATCCGCCCCATAATTGAGCTGATACGAGAGGTGCCGGTCAGCTCGGGCTTTTGAGACTCGTTTGGGATGCCTGTCTGGATTGATTTTTTTCAACCAGTCATTGACTGGGTCGTCATCCCGGACGAATGAGACGTGTTTGAGGCGCACGATTGTAGATGATCCGAGATCCGCATGGCAAAAAAAAACATGCAACATGCGTGCATGTGTCCATGTGCGCTAAGCCAGCCGGCCAGGTGTCTAACCGGAAACGCGACAAAGTGTGGTAGGTACAGATATGGACCAAGAATGCCTGGCAGTGGTGTACGAGGACCACACCTCGGACCATGACGGCTAGTACAAAACTTGGAAAATATTATCATCTCCAGCTATCTTCGCACCCATGATCCGAATACTAAACTGTGTCTTCGATCGAAACCAGCAACGACCGTGCATGCATGCATGCATGCCTGGCCAATCCACGATGGCCAGACCGGCAACGTAGGCGCGACTTCTTCTTCTTGCTCTCCTGCGACGGAACCGGATCACGTTCTTAAACATAGCGACACAACGTTACGAGGTGGACGTGCGTGGCGGAGAGAAAAGAAACGTAGCCGGTGTGGTGCCCGGTGGCTTTCCGCGAGCACCAAACTGTCCCCGAGGCTAGCTCTGCCCCGCCGTGTTCCTCGGTTGGTGCATCGCTGAATCGATCCTAGGATATCTGGAGCGGTCTACAACGACATGTCGGCCTACCTCGTCGTCGTGAACGGAAAGCTGGAATGGGAATGTTTCTGAGACCCTGACAACAGTGCTGCGGCCGCACAATCGCAGGGCAGGTCCGAGGAGGCACGCGGGCGAGGACAAAATTACTGTTATAACCTTGCTAACAAAATCCTGATTTGACCTTATTTCAAAAAAAAAATCGATTTTGACCTCTTTGGATGACGCCAACATCCCTGGCGTCTGGCCCCTGGCCCGCACTGCCCGTTGACCTGCTGACGTGGCAAAGGGGCCAGACGTCAAGGACCCTGGCGTCTGGCCCTGGTAAGTAGATAACCCACGGGAGAGTGTGTGGGACCCACCCCACACACTTTCCCCAATACACAACTCGAGCTTGAAGAACACTTGGAGCTACCACACTCTCTCCCACCCCTCAAGATCCCCCTCAAATCCTCTCCAAAAGGTGCATCCCTTAGGTGGATCTTTTCATCACTTTGTTGCTCTTGGTAATCTCCCCCAAATCATCCAATTATTATTTTTGTTAAATCTTGTTATTTTGGTTGCATTTTATACATGTTGGTGGAACCCTAGTTTTTGTTTTCTCCCTTATGTTAGTGTGAATGGCTTGGTTAACTTTGATAATATAGTGATATGCATGGTGTGTAGTAGGAATATATGCTTGTTGAGTAGAAAGATTGGGGGTTAGGGTTAGTTAGTGATTAGGGTTAACTTTTCTTAGTGTGTGTTAACTAGTGATACTTTTGTGGACATCACCAATAATTTAGTGTTGATATGATTTGGATATAATGAGATGTATTTGGATAAACACCAATTCTCATTGAAGTCTTAAATGCATTCATGTTATTTTTAGATGGAGAGACTTGTTAATGTTCATTACATGGAAAAGGAGGCATTCTTGAGTAACAATGCCGACACGGGTGAGGAACCATTGGTTTTTGATACAAGCCCTAGCTATGAGGATGTTGTTGCAAAAGTGAGACAAGTCTTAAAGTGGATGGACACCAATGTTGATGTTAAGTTAATAGGAAGGTATGATGTTGGAGTTGGAGCCAAATCTCGCTTGAAAAGTATGCCTATCACCTCGGATTGCATTGGGATGTATACAAGGAAAAAGTTTCCCAATCGGAAGACAAGTCACTTGAATTGTTTGCCACCAAGGTTGAATCTCCTTGGTTTACCTTTGATTTGAACCGGCATGTCTCTTCCCTAATGGATGACATGAGCGAGAGGACAATGGTGCCACTTGTTGAGCATAGGGTTGTGGTTGATGCCCCCAATGCTTATCGCCAACCACGTCCCCGTGTGCCATCTATGAAAGCAAATGAGGTTGAGTTGTATGCCCCCAATGCTTCTAGCCAACCACCAACTAGCCAAGCAAATGAAGTTGAGGTGAGTGCTAGTGACGAAGTAATTCAAGAGGATGAAGATGCTTATGATGACGACGAAGAGCAAGAGGAAGGGTTTCATGGTAATGATGTTGGTGACTTGAATGCGTACATAGCGCAAAAGGACATGGATCGTGACTTGCCTTTTAGGCGTCAATATGCGTATGACTCGGATGACGAGGGTCCAGTTGAACAGTTGGACGAGGATGGATTCACAAAGGAGGAAAACCAAATCCACTTTCAGCTGACGGGCTTAGAAAAAAGAACTCACTTGTTTAAAGATCTCATCCTTGCCCATAAAGTTGTTGTTGACGGTGGAATGAGAATGACGGTGATTGAGCCAACACCATGCCCGGATCCAGGAGAACCAAGGGTGGAGAATGAGGACGAGAATGCTTATTTGGAGAAAGGAGTGAAGTTTCTAAGCTTGCCTATGCTGAAGTTTTGGTTGGCTGACTATGCCATTCGGAACCATAGGCCAATTTATGTTGAGCACTCCGACATGAAGTTGCGTTACACCGTGAAGTGTGAGCATGAAGGATGCCCATGGAAGGTTCGTGCAAGAAAGCTTAAAGAAACCGAAGAATGGGTGTTAACAAGTTGTGTTGCCACTCATAGGTGCAAACCGTCATCTAAACGACTTCGAACGACACACCATCAACTCACATCTGAGTATCTCGGATACAAATGGATGAAAGACATAGGCTTTGATCCCACTGTGAAAGTGAGGTTTCTAATGCGGACGGTGAAAAAACAATTTGGTTATGAAGTCAAGTATGGGAAGGCATGGAAGGCAAAGGCAAATGCTATTAGGATGTTGTATGGTGGTTATGAAGAAGCATACAACCAGCTCCCAAGGTTGTTGGCCGCGATTGCACATAAGAACCCGGGCATGTTTCATGTGGTCGAGGATCATGAGGGAGTGTTCCACCATGCCTTCTGGAGTTATGGACAATGCGTGGAGGCGTTTCAGCATTGTCGTCCGGTCTTGTCTATAGATGGCACGTTCTTGACCGGTAGATACAAGGGCACACTAATGGTAGCAATGGCGCACTCATCAAACGACAATGTGTTGCCGTGTGCATTTGCTTTGGTGCCTTCCGAGCACCAAGACAACTGGGAGTGGTTCATGGGTCATGTTAGGCACAACGTGATTGGGGCTAGGGAGGTATGCATCATATCGGACCGACACCATGGCATACTCAAGGCAATGGACATTGTTATTCCAGGATTTCCAAAGCTTCACCACAGATGGTGCATGAGGCATTTCGTGGCCAACTTTTACCGGGCATGTAAGAGCAAGGAGCTCAGCAAAGACCTTACCCATGTATGTGTGGCCTTCACCACCCAAGGTTTCGATGCTCGGTACAACAAACTCTTTGCAGCGGTGAACGAAGGGGGAAAGAGTTCTTAACTAGGAATTTAAGCGAGAAGCACAAGTGGGCACGCGCTCATGACGATGGTGGTAGGCGATATGGCGACATGACGAGCAATCTGGTAAAATGTTTCAACAATGTGCTGAAGGGTGCTCGTGCATTCCCGGTGACTGCAATAGTGGAGTACACATTCTTCAAGCTGAATGAGTACTTTCAGAGGCATTCTGAAGAGACTGCAAAATGGATAGGTGAAAAAAAGGATTATCCGGAAAAGGTTGATGAATGGTTGCAGTTACAAGCAAGCAAGTCTTCACGGCAACAAGTTATCATATTCGACAGAACTGAAATGATCTATCAAATTGATGAGCCAGGTGGCACAACACGAGATGGTAGACAATATGGTGGTGCTGCATTTGAGGTGCGTCTGAAGACTCGGTGGTGCCAGTGCGAGAGGCCTAGTAAGTATCATTGGCCATGCTCGCATTTGATAACGACGGCGAAGGCGAGAAACATACATGTTTGTGATGAAAAAACCGTGCGGATGCAAGAGTTCCATGTGGAAGCTACTAGGTTGACATGGGCGTCAAGATTTCACCCTTTCTTGGACCAATCATAGTGGCCTGAGTACCATGGCCCTCATATTAGGCCAGACCCTCTTCTGAAGATGGAGACCAAGGGTAGAAGGAGAACTAAGAGGTTCAGGGGTGATATGGATGACCTGGCTGGATACACTGGCATGAAACAATTTGGTAGCGGTCATTTCATGGAGGCTCCTGACACTATCAACCGTGGGGTGTGCGGTGAAGGGGGACACAATGAGCGGACATGCAAGAATAGGAAAACCAAAAAAAGAAAAACAAGTCATGAAGGTGGCACCGATGGTGAACGAGGTGGAAGAGGTGAAGGTGGTGGTGGTCGAGGAAGCACAAGTGCCAGAGGTGGTGGTCGAGCAGGCACAAGTGCTAGAGGTGGTGGTCGAGCAAGCACAAGTGCTAGAGGTGGTGGTGGTCGGAGAGGAAGCACAAGTGCTAGAGGTGGTGGTGGTCGGAGAGGAAGCACAAATGCTAGAGGTGGTGGTGGTCGGAGAGGAAGCACAAGTGCTAGAGGTGGTGGTGGTCGGAGAGGAATGGTTGATAATGGATCGGCCTTCGGTTATTTGCTTAATCCAGATGGTTGATCTAATAATAATGGTATATTATTTGTTCATACAATTCCTAGCATTTATTGATTTACTGTATTTACACATGTATCTCTTTGTGTCTTGTGCTAACAATTGTTCTTTTTGTAGGCATGGCTTCATCCGGTTCCAGGACGAGGCCGGCGTGCGGGACCAAGAGGACATGCCGAAGATGTAGATGGAGGGCACGTTGGACAAGGAGAAGGAGAAGGATGTGCCCACACCACCATGTTGGTGTGGTGATGTTTGCAAGCTGAAGGTGTCCACGGACCGCAAGAAGTCATGGACAGAAGATAGAAGGTTTTTCGTGTGTCCCAACTATGCACATGATCGTCGAAGGCCAACTAACGCATATGACATACCACCGGTATGTTGGGTGTACATACAAAAAACCTCATCAAGTTTGAACTCATATTACTAACAAAAACATGATTTTTATGTAGTCGCCTCCTCCACTTTGCAAGTACTTCACTTGGATAGGTCACGAGGTACCAAAAGATGTCCAAGAGGACCAACATCGAGATTACTTACGGAGGCAGCGCCTGTTCGAGGAGTCCTTTGCACGGGGGATTGGAGCATGAGCATCGTGAGAAGGAGAAGAACGAGCACAAGAAGCGCGAGCAAGAGAGGGCACGCAAAGAGAAGGAGGCTCGTCAAGAAGAGAGGGCAAGAAAACTTGCAAGGGCTCGCGATGCATGAGAGGAGGACGAGGCACGTGACAAGAAGGGAAAGTGGCCCCGTACTACTCAGTAGACAAATGGAAAGGCACCGACTTCGATGATGGAATGTTGAGACTTTGTTTAATGTATGAACTTGTCATTCAAGACCGTGTGTGGTCATGAACTACTTATGTCATTTGAGACATCATGTGTGAACTTGTTATTCGAGACCTTGTGTGATCATGAACTACTTATGTGCAACCTATTTGAAATTATGTGCAAACTATGCTTTGTTCATATTTTTGTTTGATTTCCAATGTTTAAAAGTGTGTGCAACCTATTTCCAATATTTCGTGGCGTCTGGTCCCCTGACTTCAAACCAGACGTCAGGGATCGTGGCGTCTGGTCCCCTGACTTCATACCAGACGCCAAGGACCCTGGCGTCTGGGGCCCTGTACATTATTTTGGACTTATTTCACACAAGAAGATAGCATTATTTTGGACTTATTTCACACAAGAAGATAACACATATATAATAATATGACAGGTTCATAGAACACAGAAGATAGCACATTTCACAGAACTTTCACCACGACAAATTCTTGCATACAAACGACAACAAGTTCACATATTTTTCATCATGAAAAATTCATGCATACATAAGACACCAAGTGCATACATAAGACACCAAATTCAAGACAACCTTAAAAGTTTTTACCACAACACCAAGTTCATGCATACAAACGCCACCTAGTTCATGCACTTCCAAACAAGAAGCTCACTTCCTCCTTTCTCTCTTCACGAGAGCTGCAAGTGTAGGCTCCTCCTCCTCTTCGTTGTATGCCTCATCCTCCGCCTCAATGTTGGACTTATATCTTTGCATTCCTGTTGGGATAAGCTGATGAGGATACTTCGGACTATGGAATTGTGTGTTCCATGTCTTCTTTCTACCTTTCTTACCTGGTGTCTTAGCTATGACTTTGCCTTTCCTAGAGCGAGCATTGCCTTGTGTCGGTTGTGTAACCTGTGATGGTTGTGGAGCATCAACATCATACTCATGATCCTCTTAATGTGTTGCATCATACTCATGCTCCTCATGATGTGTTGGCTCCTCTTGATGTATTGGCTCCTCTTCATGGACCTCCTCCTCCATGTCCTCATCGTTCTGGATATAACGCCGTCTATTAGCTCTGGCGGCGCGGGTACCAGGTGCATACACGTCACTGGACTGAGCACCATGGCAAGAAAGCATTGCTGCCATCTTATGGAACCGCTTCTTGAACTTCTGCAACAACACAAAATATGCTATGATATGAGATGCAAATAAATAATCTGCGAAAAGAAACTTTTATAATATATTGGTCGCACCTCCATCGTGCTCCTAAGAGTTTTCTCAGATAATACACCACCAGGTGGATGACTCAGTGCAACATTGGCATCGTTGACGCACAGAAGCAACTCTCTGCCCTGCAATTCATGAACACACCAAACTTATGTATTTGAAAGAAGACAACATAATGCAAGTTTGTTAGAATAGGTCAAACAGACTACCATTTCGTCATGCATCGGTGCATAGTCAATGTGAGCCCCTCTGGTGTCTCTCACAGCCGTGTTGAAGGTATGATAACCTTCTGCAGTCTCTGGGTCTTCAGACACCAACTCCGACCACTCCTCGTGAGTCCAACCGGGCTTTAGCTTTAACCGGTAACGATCCGCATACCACACTTGATACTTCTGATATGCTGACTGATTATGAGGTCTATTCTCTGATTGCACTAACGTGTCTCTTTGATTCCAAATTTCTATCCACGCACGGTGTTTGTTTGCCCAATCCGATATATCCTGATTGTTCCTTTGATCGAACCTACAAATGATGCACGGGACAAAGCATTAGCAAACATAGACTTATTCAATGCTCTACTACATACTCAAGGCATGCTTACTCACCGATGCAGAGATAGCATTTCCTCGTTGCTCTCCTCAATTGGAATACCTTGTCTTCTTCCAAATTGTCTTGCCACACGGTCTACAAAGTGCCACTCGATTGTGAAGAAGCATATCATTGGGCACCTCGCCCGCCAAAGATGGCTATCACGTGTGCACATCTCATTAAGATCATAGTCACGATCTTCCATATAAGGCAACCAATGTACCTGCAAAACAAAGAGATACATTGTTAGATACAAGTTTCATTCTTGACTAAATTTGGTCTCATCGAACTTCTCTATACCTACTCAGCAGTCAAGGTGTCCAGCTCGTTCATATAGCACTTGTATCGCACATGCAAGTTTCCTGTGTACACTGTAACTTGTTCCCAATAGTAAGCAAGCGTAGGGCGTCGATATGGATCATCATCATGCAGCCCGTCTGGATTACCCCGTGGGTTTGCCATGTTGGGGTTCTTGATATCGGGCCGTCCAACCGGGATCCGCTCCCACATCCACACGGATAGGCTCCAAACAAACCCAGCCAATGAGGATGTATCTCCCTTCCTGCGACACGCCAAGTCAAGCTGCAATCAAACAAACATGTTAGATATGGAGGCGCATGACAAATGCAAGTTAAATGGTTGCAAATATCTCTTACCTGACAATACAAATATGCTAGTGCGGCCGAACCCCAGCTATACTGGGTATCCCAGTTATTGAGTGGCTCCAGGAACATCCAGAGGGCCGAGTTCCCGGTTGCATCTGAGAAGACTACCTTGGTTAGTACATACCAAAGATAGGCCCGCACGTACTGTTGCACAACCACGTCATTAGCACCCTGAGGACACGGATTGGTGTTTCCTCTAACCGCTTTTAGCCAAGAATGCCTCACTCTCGCGGTATCGGCCTTGCCTTCCTCAGGGGCGTCGGGCTAAACACCAATTAAAATGCCAGTCCGTTCTCGCCAATTAACGACACTGACACGACCGGTAACAGCTTGTCCATTGATAGGAAGGCCGCTTATTATAGCCATGTCCTCAAGAGTCATCGTCATCTCCCCAAATGGAAAGTGGAACGAGTGAGTCTCCGGCCTCCAACGATCTACAAGTGCGGTCAGCGCCGCGTGGTTCACCGGCGGAGCGCGTCGCTTAAACTGCAACACGAATGGGAGAAGACCCAATCTCCAAATGTAAGGCTTGTACCGTGGGTCGTAAGTAAAGTCATCAGCGGAATGACCCCTCATGCGCATAGCAACTACAAGCTGCAAATAAAGTGATGTTTTAATCAATACAAGAACACAAATGAGAAACAACGAAAATTGATAAGTCTTGCTTCTTACCTCTCCCTTCTCAATGGCACGTGCACGATGCTCCTTATCCCACTCATCGATTAATCCGCCATACCAAGGTCCATCATCATCCGCCATCTTAAAAAAATATCACAAACATCTATGAATACATGAACAATATCAAACAATACTATTTCCTTCTTCAAGTTATGCCATATGAACACACCATTCTTCTCACACATAACCACATCATTTTTTTCTTCTACATATGCACACATATCATCTAGAGTACCAAATTTCACCATCAAATAAATTTCATAATCATCATCCGCCATTCTATTGAACAAATCATGCCACAAACAATCATCAAATTTCATCATCTCTTTTGCAAATAAAATTATGCCATCTATATATTCAACTATATTGTCATACCACTTCACACATATAATATTTTTTCTAAATATATTTGCTTGCCAAAGTAGCCTTCTCAGATTCAAAAAAATATTATGCCATCTATATATTCAACATATAGCTAATTTACTAGCACATGCATACATCATCTATAATTCAAAAAAATTTTCACAAACTATGTCTATTGGTGGACAACTACAAACATCTACCAACTACACTACCTACCAAATCATCTATCATCTATCAACTACAAACTATTTCCTAAAACAAAGAAACCATCTACTAATCTAACATCACCTAATGTGAAATAATGCATCCAACAAAAGAGGGGAAAACCAAAACAAATTGGAGGGAATGGGGGAGAATACCTCAAAGAAGCTTGGGGGGGGGGGTTCAGATCTACGAGTTTGAGCGGAGGATGGAGTAGATCAGGGGGGGTGAGGGAGAGGAGGGGCGACGA
The DNA here is from genome assembly GCF_003073215.2 of Triticum urartu. Taxonomy (NCBI): domain Eukaryota; kingdom Viridiplantae; phylum Streptophyta; class Magnoliopsida; order Poales; family Poaceae; genus Triticum; species Triticum urartu. Next base: position 479,231,850 of record NC_053022.1, read on the forward strand.
ACAGAGCCCCACCGTTCGTGAGGCGCAGCCAGGAGAAGTTGAGATGGGGATGGGTGGGCTGGCCCGCGCGGTTATCCACTTACCAGGGCCAGACGCCAGGGTCCTTGGCGTCTGGCCTCTTTGCCACGTCAGCAGGTCAACGGGTAGACGGGCAGCGCGGGCCAGGGGCCAGACGCCAGGGTTCCTGGCGTCTGGTTCGCAACCCAGACGCCAGAGATGTTGGCGTCTCCCAAAGAGGTCAAAATCGATTTTTTTTGAAACGAGGTCAAATTAGGATTTTGTTAGCCTTTAGGTCATAACAATAATCTTGTCCCGCAGGCGAGGCGCTTTTTTTGGTACTCCACTGCAGAGAAATCAGTGCGTCCAGTCCACGCCTACATTTGGCAAGAATCGACACAGCAACTTCACCCTAGATCTAGCTAGCTCATTTCAAAGCTAGCTCAGCCCGCAGGGAACTAGCAAAGCTGGGCAGCAGTTGGACGTCACGTCACATACCCATCGATAGTGGTGGTTGGCCTCTTTTTTCTCAAAACGAATAGTAGTGGTGCAACGTTGAATCTGGAAGAGGACGGCCGGGATGGCTCTCCTCTCCCCCCTCCCCCCTCCCCCTCGTGGCGACACCTGCTTCTGGCTCCGCCCCGGCGGTGTCCCTGCCCGTTGCGAACCCTCCCCCTCCCTCCCCTCCGCGGACTCCTCCAGGCTCTGCTCCGGCGTCGCGTGCCGCTCCCCTCTGCTATCTGATCTCCCCTTCTTGCTCTGGCCGCATCGCCCCTCTCCGGGCCAACAAGTTCTGGGCGCTTGATTCCGATGGTTCCGGGTCGGATTCTTAGGCTCCTTCTCCTCCTCTCCGCCCTGTCCCAGTGTGCTGTTCCCCTGTGGCTGCGGCGGCGGGTCGCCGGCGTAAGTTCACGCCCGGGGGGCGGGGGCGGCCCGTCGGGCCTGCCGTGGATTTGGATGGGTGGCGCCGCGTTTCGCGTGGCCACCGGCGTGCGTCATGCTGGTCCCCTGTTGCGGGTCCGTTGGTGTCCGTTGGGGTGGTTGGGGCTGCGCCGCCATCGGCGTCTTACTCTTCGGCGGGTCCCCTTGCTTGCTCGCCCTCCGCTGCGGTCTCCGTCGCTCCAGCGGCGTTGGCGCTGGTGCCAACCCTAGATCCGGGATCAGGGGCGACGCTGGTTCCCCCGCCTATGGTGCGAGCCGTGCTGGGTGCTGCTGGGCCTGATGGGCCTGTCTCGGTGTTGGCCTTGGCGTCCTTGTCTGATTCCTCCCCTTCCTTATCCGGCTTCTGGGCCACGGGTGGCCCAGGCCCAGCCCACCCCTCCAGTGAGGCCTTCTATCGAGCCGGGCCTGGCTCGGTCAGGGTACTTATGGGTGCGGAGGGGTGCGGTTCCCCCATTTCTAGGGTTTCCTGCCTCCTCCTCAGATCTGTCTCGACACCGTCTACCCATTCGGCGCTTCGCCAGATCTAATTCTCCCCCTCCCCTCTCCCTCTCCTTTGTGGCGGTGACTGCGATGGATCGCTCCCGTGCATCCTCTAGTGAGGCGGTCTCCGGGCAGAAGCGGAGGCGTGATGGCTCCGGCGATGCGGCCGTGGACCTGGAGTACGAGGCGGCTCTTCGTGCGAAGCTTCAGGCCTCTCTTGCCCCGGAGGCGGGGTCGACGGCGGCGTCGGCTGGCGTGTCTCCCCGCGCCTCTGGGTCGGGCCCGTCGGTGCCTCTCCCCCCCGCATATGGTGCCCCTTCGGCTGCGGTCGATCCCTGGGAGTTGGCGGCGGCGGCCAGTCGGGCGGGCTCGTCGGGGCCAACCCAGGCGTCTCCCCCGCTGGGTGCTACTCCCCGGGGCGGCGCTCCGTTGCGGGCTCCGGTGGCGGCTGGGGGTGGTCCGTCCCGTTTCTTCCCCCGTGGCGCGTTGGGGGCCCCGGTCCGCCGCCCTGTTGGTCCTGCTGCCGGGCGGGGCTCTAGATCTGGTCTTGTTTCGCCTGGTGACGGTATCCTTCCTCCTCCTCGTGGCTCTGGTCGCATCCCTCCCCAATCCCAAGTCTCCAACCCCATCCTCACCTGTTTCGCGTGTCACCGCCCCGGTCATTTCCAATCTCGGTGTGAAAACCCTCCCTTTTGCCTCATTTGCAGAGAAGATGGTCACCTCACGGTGGACTGTCAGAATCGTGTCAAGCCTCCCGCTTTTGTTCATTATGGCACCGGCCTCCCCGAGTGTTCTTTCTTTGCTTTAGATAGGGGGATCCCGGAGGCAGCCCCTATTCCATCGCTTTCCAATGTTGGCATTATTTCCGTCCAGGCTAAACACATTTCTTCCCAGACCCTTCTTGACGAACTTCAGTTATGGGACGAGGGTGGTTGGGATTGGCAAATTCGCCAACTTTCTGAGTTTGATTTTGCTGCGACTTTTCCTTCCAAAGAGAGCCTCCGCATGATCTCCTCTTGCACTAGCTTCACGCTGCCTCTGAATCAACTTGTGGTCTCGGTCAAAGCTGCTTCCAACGGGTCCAAGGCGATTTCTTCTTTGTCTGATGTGTGGGTACTGGTTGATGATGTCCCTCCTAACATGCGCACCATGGCGTTCCTCATGGCTTTCGGGGTTCTCATCGAGAAACCTATTGAAGTGGACCAAGACTCTCGGGCCATCCTGGGGCCGGCCCGACTTCGGGTCTAGTGTGTTGACCCACTGTGCATCCGTGGCGCCATTGATGTCTTCCCTGCGGCTGGTGGCTTTCGGCTCCGGGTGCGGGTGGAGGGGGCCTCGGGTCCGGTGTCGCCTCCTCCTCCTCCCCCGCCCCCGGCCTCTGGCAATGGCGACAAGAGCAAAGATGGGGATGGATGCCCCGACGACTCCATGCATGGGACTGATCCTCGTTTCACCCAGTCGGAGTGGGATGGGCTTTCTCCCGAAGATCAGGATATGCTAAAGGAGAATGCGCCTGCTGGCAGGGGGCCCAGGACTCGGCGCCTGGCTTGGGCGGAGGGGATGCGGCCTCGGGTGGGGCTAAGGGCACGCCTTTCTCGGCGGTGTGCTCCAATCTCCCTGCCCGTCCTGCTTCTCCCTCCTTGTCTGGCATTGAAGATCTTCCCCCGGATGGCCCCGCTGTGTCCAAGAAGAAGAAGAAATCCTCTGTCAAGAAATACTCCGCCAAGAGCCATGCTTCTGGTGACTCTAGGCAGTCCGCGGCTGGGCTCTGCCGAAGGCTTGATGCTGATCTGGGTTCGGCCTCGGGCCCGTCCTCTACTGCGGCTTCCCCCAGTCGTGCTCGCCCTGTGCATGTGCGCTCGCCTGCGTCCACGGCCCGCAAGAGCGGCCACGTCTCCAACTACGGTGAGCGGGTGGCCGATCGGGCTGCTCATCGTGCTGCGGCTCGGGATCTGCCCCCTTCAGGTTCGCTCCCAGCCCCTCCCCCTCCCTCCCCACGGTTTCCTCTCCTGTGCGTTTAGTTCTTCCTTCACAAGCTGATGATCACTTGCTCAAAATTTTAGATGATGTGGGTATTTGCTTAGACTCTAGCTTGGGATCCCCCTCGTCTATTCTTGGTATTATTAGGGCAAATGAAATGGCCCAGGCTGATATTGCGAAAGCCAAGGAGGCTGGGGTGGGTTCGGGCGCCCCACTAGTTGTGGCCGGTGGGGACGAGGGGGGAGATGACAGGTGTCAAGCTCCCCCGGTGGTTTCTAAACGTGGGGCAGGGAAGCGTGCAAAATCCTGCATGGCGCCGAGCAGGTCGAGTCTCCGTATTAAAAACTTGTCTTTTAGATGAAGGCCTTATTCTGGAAGATTAGAGGTTTTGGCGCTAGGGGGCGCAGGGACCAACTTAAAGACTTGGTTCAGTCTGAAAACGTAGAATTTATTGGCCTTGTTGAGACTATCAAATCTTCCTTTTCCTCGAGCGAATTATCGGCCATTGCTGGGATAGACAGATTTCATTGGAATTTTGTGGCCTCGGCTGGTCATTCGGGTGGTATTCTGCTTGGTTCCAAAAAAGATACTTTCGATTTTGTGGCTTTTGACCATGGCATTTTTTGGGCTAGCACGGTGGTTTCTCTTCGATCTCTCAATTCCTTGCTGGAAATCATGGTGGTATATGGTCCGGCTGACCACGCGATGTCCTATGCCTTTTTGGATGAGCTTAGTATTAAAATTGAATCATGCCAGCTACCCCTCTTGATCGGGGGCGATTTTAACATGCTCCGTTTCCCTACTGACAAGAGCTCGTCTAACTTCTCTTGGCCTCTGGCTGATGCTTTCAATGCTTTCATTAGGGACACGGCTATTCGTGAGATTCCTAGGGCTGGAGCCTGTTTCACTTGGTCTAACCATCAAACTCCCCCCATCCATTCTGTTCTTGATAGGGTTTTTGTTTGTTCTATGTGGGATTCTTAATTCCCTCATGTCAGTCTTAGAGCCCTTGCCTGTGTTGGCTCTGATCACACCCCCTTGATTCTAGATGATGGTACGCGCCCAGTGGGTCTCCCGAGGTTTCAGTTTGATGCTTCATGGCTACAAGTGGAGGGTTTCAATGAGTTGGTGGCACAAAAGATTCTGACTTTCCTTTCTTCTACTCGCCGTTCTTTTGGCCCGATGGATGACTGGCATCAATGCTCTTATTTCCTTCATAGATTCCTTAGAGGCTGGTCTAAAAACCACTACTCTGAGTCAAGGCGTGACAAATCTAGGTTGGTGGCTCAAATTGGCGTTCTGGACAAACGCGCCGATAGCTCTGGGCTGTCCTCGAATGAATGGCAAATTCGGTATGGTTTAGAAGAGGCACTGCTGGGCATTCATAGGCAAGAGGAAGTGTACTGGAAATAGCGTGGTACTATCAACTGGACCTTAAAGGGTGACTCACCCTCGTCCTACTTCTTTGCTATTGCTAACGGTAGACGTCGGAGATGCATTATTGATAGCCTTATGATAGACGGTGTCAGGGTTTCTGACCCTTCGGTGATTATGCGTCATGTGGTCTATTTTTTCTCTAACCTTCTAGCGGCTAAACCGGAGTTAGGCTTTAAGCTGGCCTCGTCCTTTTGGTCTCCTCTGGATCAGCTTTCGAACGCTGATAATGATAGTTTGCTGATCCCACCCACGGAAGAGGAAATTTTCGAGACGATCCGTTCTGCCAACTCGGATGCGGCTTCAGGGCGTGACGGCTTTTCCATTCCTTTCTTCCGGCAATTCTGGCCTCAGCTAAAAGGCCTAATTATGTCTATAACTCAAGGCTTTTGGTTGGGGACTGTTGACATCTCGAGACTTAACTACGCAGTTCTCACCCTCATTCCTAAAGTCAAAGGCGCTGACTTGATCTCCCAATTTAGGCCCATTGCTTTGATTAACAATTTTGCTAAGATCCCTGCCAAGGGAATGGCTACTAGGGTTTCTCCGATCGCCCATCGGGTCATTAGCCCTTTCCAATCTGCGTTCATTAAGGGGAGATTCATTTTGGACAGGGTGCTTTGCTTACATGAGATAATTCATGACCTTCGTTGTAAGAACACCAAGGCTGTGGTCCTTAAGCTTGATTTTGAAAAGGCGTATGACTCGGTGAGCTAGAGTTTTCTACGCCAAGTTTTGTTGGCCAAGGGCTTCGATGGTTCGGTGGTTCACCGCCTGATGCAACTTGTCACTGGTGGCCACACGGCAGTGGCTGTCAATGGCCAGACCAGTAATTTCTTTGCGAACGGTAGGGGCCTGAGACAAGGAGATCCGGCGTCTCCCTTGCTTTTTAATTTTGTGGCCGATGCTTTATCTCACATTTTGTCACGTGCTGCGGCTGCTGGTCACATCTCGCCTGTTAGCTCCCACCTTATTCCTAATGGCATCTCTCACCTACAGTATGCAGATGACACCATCATTATGGTTGAAGTTTCTTCTTCTCTGCTTTGAAGCTCTGTCGGGCCTTAAAATCAACTTCTCTAAGAGCGAGGTCATTATGATTGGGGTACCTGTCTCGGAAGCGCAGAGGGTGGCCCACCTTTTGAACTGCTCTCTTGGATCTTTCCCTCTCAAATATTTGGGCTTACCCATTTCCCCTCTTAAGATTTTGGCCAAAGATTTTGCCCCGGCTGTGACTAAAGTTGGCAATAGAGTTTTGCCGTGGCGAGGCTGTTATAACTCTCAGGCGGGCAAGGTTGCCCTTACCAACTCCTGCCTCCCCTCTCTCCCAATGTTTCTAATGGGCTTTTATCTTCTGTCCGAAGGGACTCACTCGGGCTTCGATAAGCACAGCGGTGCCTTTTACTGGAATTCCTCCGATAACAAACGCAAATATAGGATGGTTAAATGGGACCTCATTTGCAGACCTAAGAACATGGGGGGCCTTGGCATCATTAATACCAGAATCATGAATAAATGCCTTTTGTTAAAATGGTGGTGGAAGATTATGTTCCTTGATGATCGCCCTGCTTGGCTTAACCTTCTCAAAGCTAAATACTTCCCCTCCTCGAGCCCTATGTTCGCTCCCTCTTCTAGTGGCTCTCAATTTTGGCGTCAGCTTGTTAGTATTAGACCGATTTTCCGGTCCCTTGTGAAATTCGTTGTTCGTAACGGTAAATCTACTCGTTTTTGGTTAGACTGGTGGGTTGGGGACACCACGCTTGCGGTGGCTCACCCGACTTTGTTTTCGTTTTGTGCTAACCCCGAGATCTCTATCTCTGAGCTCTCGGCTCAGGGTTGGGTTTTAGATTTTCGGCGTTCTCTTTCCCCTGTGGAGTTGGAAGATTGGCAACGCCTTACTGCCTGCTTCCCCCTGCTCTCGGAGGAAGAGGACTCTGTTTTTTGGCCCCATTCCTCTTAGGGGCGTTTTTCTGTTAAGTTGGCGTATTCAAAACTTATCGCTGGTGGGCGCACTGACAAGTTTAAATACATTTGGTCTGCCCGCATCCCTCCTAAGATCAAAATCTTCCTTTGGCAAGCTCTTCGTCGCAAACTTCCTGCGGCTGACCAGATTAAGAAGAGGAACGGGCTGGGCTCTGACAGGTGTCAACTGTGCGGTGCCCTGGAGAATACCGAGCATATCTTTTTCTAGTGCTCTTTGACTAAATTCATTTGGAGTTGCATTAGACTTTGGCTTCGTGTTAATTGGAACCCATCCTCTTTTGGGGATCTTCGGCATTGTATTAATTCTATAGCAGGCCGGTCTAAGCGGGTTTTCCTGGTGGGCTAGGCTGCGATTTGTTGGTCGCTTTGGACTACTAGAAACAAGTTCATTATTGAACACATTTTCCCGGCTAACCCTGTGAGTTGCTTATTTAAAACCAATGTCTTTTTGCAGCAGTGGAGATCATTGACTAAGGATGGGGACCTAGAGGCATTCGACGATATGCTATCCAAAATAAAAGCTACGGCTCCTTCTCTGCTACGGCACCCTAGGAGGACGGTTTCTTAGTGGTTTGGCTGCTCGTTTGGCTGGCCTGCGCGCCATGATAGGCTGGATGCCTTGTACCCATACTTCTTAGCCGTTTTATGTTAAACTTATGTGGTGCCTTGTGATGGTTGTGACTATGTCTGGTGGCTTTATTTATAAAGTCGGGCTCTCACCTTTTATCTAAAAAAAAGTGGTACAACGTTGATCCTCTAACTGAAGCGTCTACAATAATTGGATGGCCCGTTTCAGACACAGTTAAAGAAAACCGGTAGAATGTCTCGCTGAAGGAACTACAGTAATTGGGCCGGCCCATTACACACAGAGTTAATGAAAACCGGTAGAATAATGTATATCTCGCTGAAGCAACTACAGTAATTGGGCTGCCCATTTCGCACACGGTTAAAGAAAACTGGTAGAATGTCTCGCTGAAGCGACCCCAGTAATTGGGGCAGCCCATTTCAAATGCTTAATTAACATTTTTATATACAGGATTTGAAAATTTCATCATTTTTAATACATGGTCAACAGTTTTTCCATACACATTTAACATTTTTTCAAAGCTTGATTAACATTTTGCATACACTGGTTCAACATTTTTTTCAGATGCTTGATTACATTTTTAGACACACAATCAAATTTATTCATACAGTTTTAAGTCTTTTGTATGCATTTTTCGTATACGTGATAAACATTTCCTCCACACACATTTCACATTTTTTAATGTTTTATATATAGTGATTTTTCTAATATATTTATTTAGAATATTGTGAGGTGTAAACAAAAGTAAAAAAAAGCAAAAAAAAACAAGAAAAAAGTATAGAAAAACAAAATAAAAAATGAGGTTGTTGTTCCCGCACGTGTAAGCCGGCCCAACTCGCGCTACCCTTCGGCGAGGGTTCCTATCATCACACTGGATGCGAGATATAGAGGCGCCCGTTGTGCGGTTGATTCCTTGGGTAAATCTGTCGCGACAACATCACTGGCGATTCCTCCGTTACTTTCACTAGTACAAATGCCCGTGCGTTGCAACGGGCGAAATTGCTCAAAAAGTGCGACAGGCGAAAAACCCTTTAAGCCTGTTCGGTGCACAATTACACCATCTCCTATATTAATTTCTGATAAACATCGGTAATAAGGTTACACTATTATTGTTTTTCGGAGCATGAATTTGTTTACGTGAAGAAGCCACCTAAACGTCTTTCATTCGGTTTTATTTTTTGCTTTTTGGAAAACCATGAATATTTCTTTGTTTTCTTATAAAAATGAACAAATTTGAATTTGTGTGTTTTTGTTAGAACTGAAACATATTTTGTAGACGAACATTTTTAACAAATGATTTTTTGGAACACAACTAATATGGATCGGGGGAGTATTAAGATTTTAAATTTTTCGAACAATTTTAATGTATTTTTAGAAATGGACTATCTTTTGGAAATTTTGAGATTTTTTTAAAAGCATGAACATGTTGAAAAATTTGAATATTTTTTGAAAGCAAGAACAAAGTGAAACACTATTTTTTAAATGCACTCTCGATGTCCGTATTAAAAAAGGATTTTTGGTGTCCACTTGATCACAAACCAGCCCGAAGATGGCAACCAAAGACAATGAGCTCGGCAAGAAAAATGTAAAACTAATTTGTAATTCCACAGAAATGACCCTTGCAGAATCCATAGAAAACGCAATCCAGCCAACCATTTTATAATGATATATTTAAAAGAAACTGAATGACGCTGCATGTTGTTTCAGAATCACGTTTATATTCTCTCCCATAGAAGAATTACTTCGGTTCTTTCAAGACATAGCCATACAACAAAATGTTTCAGATGTCAGAATACTCTGAATCAGTTTATACACTCTGAAATATAAATTCAGGCCATATACATCCCGCTTCTGCAGCTAACCTAGCAAGTATTACACTTCTAGAACCAAAAACTTGAAAGTGGAATAACACATAATTAGTAAAGAATTAACCTCCATTTGAAGGCAATTGCATGCATTTGTGAATCCAAGCATAGTTATCTTGAAGAAATAATTCTGCAAATACAATATGGATCAAAAATTCAGAGATCTCATGAGAGGTGGACTGAAGCCCAATATATCAGGAAACAATATGCATGTTTCACCATGTAGCTAGAACTGAAGCAAATTATCTAGAAGGAATAGAAAGAGAAATTAGTTCATGATCCAGGGACCAAATTGGTAAACAATACTATTATATTGAAAAGAAATATCAACATCCGTAAATTTCACAATGACACAACTACAGTCTTGTGCTATATTCGGTTACACGCCATGAAATGGAAGAGAACCGCACATAGTGGTGAACAGCTGGCTTTGCCTGACCGAGCAGCGGGAAACAAAATTTGCAATTTTTTGCTAATTTCTATTTTTTTGAAGTAAACATCGGAGCTTCAAAAACATAGTACAATGAAAAGGATAGAATAAGATTGCCAACTAACTTTAAGGATCTTGTCAACTGCAGCATAAAACCACAGTTGCAATATGCTAAATTACGTAAAATAAAGATAAAAGTAACCAAAGTAACATGTTCCTTTCTAATCCCTATTTATAAATTTAGTCACATAGTGGTGAACAGTTGGCTTTGCCTGACCGAGCAGCGGGAAACAAAATTTGCAATTTTTTGCTAATTTCTATTTTTTTGAAGTAAACATCGGAGCTTCAAAAACATAGTACAATGAAAAGGATAGAAGAAGATTGCCAGCTAACTTTAAGGATCTTGTCAACTACAGCATAAAACCACAGTTGCAATATGCTAAATTACGTAAAATAAAGATAAAAGTAACCAAAGTAACATGTTCCTTTCTAATCCCTATTTATAAATTTAGTCACATCTTGCTACTGGCAAGGAGGGTGGGATTTCCAGAACTCAGCTGCACTAGTGCTTATAAGACAATTAAGCAAAGACCATATGTGGCTTCGGTCCAGGATTTGGTTTAGCATCAAAACAACGCTTGGATCCGTGAAACAAACAATTCATCTCAGCAAAAGCAGCTACAAATATTTTATTAGGTCGTGTAAAGAGAATGGCAGATAACACCAATCAGTTGAGGATTGATCCAAGGCCACACAGAACTGTCCCCAGATTCACTGCTGCCAGAATGGAGCAGATGCATTTAGTTAAGCATGAATATTTGCCGTGTGATTCCACAGTATGCACTGTACGTACTTTAGTTAAGTATGGATATATATTTGAACTTGCAAAATATACATTGGTCAGTGCTATTCTTTTTTATTCAAATTTCGTGGTCCACCATGATATAGAAATTGCATATAAAATACAGTTCAAAACAGGTGATGTAAATGAAATTACATATATTTATCACCGTTGTATGTTCAATAAGTCACTAGTAGAAAACAGGGTTTTGGTCACAGCGCAATATACACATTAGTCCCGGTTGCATTACGAACCGGGACTAATGCCGGGACTAATGTGAGCATTAGTCCCGGTTCGAGCGGCTAAAGGCATTAGTCCCAGTTCAAATGGGCCCTTTTGTCCCGGTTTGAAACTAAAGGGCCCATTTCTCAAACTCTACCCCCCCCCCCCCCCCCCCGTGTATAGCCCTTTCAGTTTTGAAAAAAACAAAATAAAATGATAAAAACTTCAAAAAATAAAATCTTTTGAGATGTAGTTATATTACTACATCTATTAGTTAGGAAAATTAAAAAAAACTTAAATTTGGACATGTTTTGCAAAAAAGTGTCCTGAAAAAGTAAAACGGCTATAACTTTTGCATACGATGTCGAAAAAACCGTATAATACATCAAAATGTTCAGCACGAAAATCCGCATCCTATTTTGACAACCATAAGCTTGTTTGCAAAATTTTAGAATCCTCAAATTCTGAAAGGAAAATAAGATATGATCAAATGTCAGTTTTATTTGAATTTTGGTTAAATCTGGTCAAACTATAGTCAAACTACTTATTCAAGAAATATTAGTGTTACTACATAATTATTCAAGAATATTAGTGTTACTAAATAATTATTTCAATTTTTTGAATTTTGGTCAAATCTAGTCGAACTGTGGTCAAACTACTTATTTAAGAAATATTAGTGTTACTAAATAATTATTATTTTTTAGAATAATAGTTTCAAACTCAAACAGTGAAACGTGTGACTTCATGCTCAAACTAAACTTTTGAGGGTTAATAGGATTGACATCTTACTATTGTCAGAAAAACAACAAGTGTAGACTTGGAAACGAGGGGAATGGAACCCGGAAGTTAAGCGTGCTCAGGCTGGACTAGTGAGAGGATGGGTGACTGGCCGGGAAGTTAGATGATTTGGAATGATGAGGGGTGATTAGAGATTAAAGGTTAAATTGAGCAGTGATGAGGGGTGATTAGAGATTAAATTGTAAAATAATTCAGAAATTTGAAAATACAAAAAAAGTCAAATAAATTAAAAAAATCATAAAATTTCTTTTAGTCCCGGTTGGTGTAAGAACAGGGACTAAAGTCCCTCTTAAACCGGGACAAGTGACCCTTTTTCTACTAGTGAGTGTTCATAAATATATTTTATTTACCATATATTTTTACACAATCACAACACGACAACATCCGGTTGGTGCCGCCCGGTGGCGAGGAGGCAGCATTTTCCTTAGCACCAATAACTGGAGATGCACACTACGGCGTGGATTGAGCTACAATGGGTGTGGGTGTGACGCCCGGGTAATCATGCTACAGTAATTCCACGCTAATGATGCCACATCACCTTGGTTACTGTTATTAATCTCGTGATGGTTCAAAAACGGTTCGAATTCAAATTTAAAATCAAGTCAAACAATTAAAGTTTTCAAAAGTCAAAACTAAAATGTTCTTAATGTGACAAATAAATCATGGATATTATTGGTGGAGTAACAACATCTTTATAAAATATTTAAATACCCTTAAGTGATTAAAACAACATCAAAACAATTAGTTATACTCCTAATATATTTTACCAAATACTAAACTATTTTTATTCTGAGGTAAAACTTCTTAGAACAGTGGATTAATTTGACACAGTATTTTTGGAGCTGTTTTCATATTTTACTAAACCAAAAATATAGTGCAACTAAAATAAAAGAGAAATGAATAAAAGGTAAAACAAAAAAAATAACAAAAGAAAGAGGAAACCCCCTTGGCCAACTGGGCGAACGGCCCAACTGGCCGCCGAACCAACCGACCCAGGCCGGCCCACCCCACCCCTTCTCCCCCACCCCCCAGAAACCCTAACCCCATCCACCCCACTCTCCCCACGATCCCCTTCTCCCCTCACCCACGCCGTCACCCACGACACATGCACGCCCTGGCGAACGGACAGGGGAGGGGCGCCCTGTTCGATCCCCTCCCGTACGCCTACGCCCGACACAAGCCGCGGCTCCGGTAAGGCCGCCGCGAGCCGGCGCCGGCACCGCCGTCTCGGACCCCTCGCCTCTCCTCTCCCTCGTGCGACGCCCGCCTGGGGCCGCCCCGAAGTCACCGGCGCCCTCGACACCGCCCGCCGCTCGCCGTCCCTGGAGCCAGCTCAACGTCGTCGTCGCCCAGACTGCCTCCTCGGCGTCCTCTACGTCATCGCCTCCTCCACTGCGCCGGCCGTCCCCGTCAACCTCCCCGAGCACCGCTGCCTAGACCCCACGGCCCCGTGGTGAGGCCCCGGCATCTCCTCCTTCTCTCCTGCTCCGGCCACTTCGGCCATGGCCTCGCTCACCGACGCCCGCACGCGCGCCGGCCGCCTTGGCCGTGCCCGTGCCTCCTGCCTGCGCCCGCGCCCACGCCCCACCTCGTTCGGACGCGCCCGCTGCTGGCCCCCTCTCACCGTCGGCTCCACCCTGCCGCTTCACCCCGATGCAGCTGCCCGCCGACCACCGCCGCCCCGCGTCCCTACGCCGCCTCTCGCCGCGGTGGTCGCCTGGATAGCGCCGTGGCCCCCGGCGCCCCGCAGCGCTCTGTCGGGTTCGGCCACGCCCAGGCGCCCGCTGCCTGTTTCGCCCAGCGCTCGCAAAACCCCCCTGGGCCACTTACACACGGGCCCCACCGCCCTGGAACATTAAAAAAATAATAATATAATTAAATTAATTTACAAAAGGAATTAATAAATAATAATTAAAATTTATTAAAATGATAATTAATTAATTAATTAATTAATTAAAGAATTAATTAAATTAATTAATCCTGATTAGATTAATCTAATTACTAGTACTTATAACCCCTGATTAGCCTAATCAGTCAATGGACCAGTGGACCCACACGTCAGCAACCCAGTCAACACCTCTGTTGACTGCTGATGTCATTCTGACGTCATGATGATGTCAGCAAACACTGTTTTGGATAATGTTGAATTAAATTAATTAAATAAATTCTAAAATGATTTAAACTTAGAAAATCAATATAAAATAAACCGTAGGTCGGATGAAAAAACTTTATACATGAAAGTTGCCAGAACGACGAGACGAACCGAATACGCAGCCCGTTCTATCGCCACGCATCCCTAGCATAGCAAACGCAACTTTCCCCCTCCGGCTCCTCTGCCCGAAAACGCGAAACACCGGGGATACTTTCCCGGATGTTTCCCCCCTTCACCGGTATCACCTCATACCGCGTTAGGGCACCCCTAGCACCGATACTTGTCATGTCATGCATCGCTATGCATCTGTTTGCTTAAATATTTATTGTTTCTTCCCCCTCTTCTCTCGCTAGACACCGAGACCGACGCCGCTGCTACCCAGTACGACTACGGAGTTGACGACCCCTCTCTCTTGCCAGAGCAACCAGGCAAGCCCCCCCTTTGATCACCAGATATCGCCTACTCTTCTCTATACTGCTTGCATTAGAGTAGTGTAGCATGTTACTGCTTTCCGTTAATCCTATCTGATGCATAGCCTGTCCTTGCTACTACTGTTGTTACCATTACCTGCTATCCTACTGCTTAGTATAGGATGCTAGTGTTCCATCAGTGGCCCTACACTCTTGTCCGTCTGCCATGCTATACTACTGGGCCGTGATCACTTCGGGAGGTGATCACGGGCATATACAATATACTTTACACAGTTACCTTACCTGTGATACTGTTCGGAGATGGGGGCTGAAGGGGCAGGTGGCTCCATCGGTAGTGGTGGGCCTGGGTTCCCGACGGCCCCCGACTGTTACTTTGAGGCGGAGCGACAGGGCAGGTTGAGACCACCTAGGAGAGAGGTGGGCCTGGCCCTGGTCGGCGTTGCAATACTTAACACGTTTAACGAGATCTTGTATTTGATCTGAGTCTGGCTACTGGCCTATAAGCACTAACCATCTACGCGGGGACAGTTATGGGCACTCGACGTCGTGGTATCAGCCGAAGCCTTCGTGACGTCAGCAACGGAGCGGCGCGCGCTGGATTGGACTGGAACGCCTACTAGGCTAGGTCTGCTTCCGGCCGCCCACGCAACGTGCAGGTGTGCTAATGGCGATGGGCCCAGACCCCTGTGCGCTTAGGTTTAGACCGGCGTGCTGGACCTTCTGTTGTGCCTAGGTGGGGCTGCGACGTGTTGATCTTCGAGGCCGGCATGACCCAGGAGTGTGTCCGGCCAAATGGGATCGAGCGTGTTGGTTATGTGGTGCACCCCTGCAGGGAAGTTAATCTATTCGAATAGCCGTGATCTTCGGTAACAGGACGACTTGGAGTTGTACCTTGACCTTATGACAACTAGAACCAGATACTTAATAAAACACACCCTTCCAAGTGCCAGATACAACCGGTGATCGCTCTCTCACAGGGCGACGAGGAGAGGATCATCGGTTAGGGTTATGCTATGCAATGCTACTTGGAGGACTTCAGTCTACTCTCTTCTACATGCTGCAAGACGGAGGCTGCCAGAAGCGTAGTCTTCGACAGGATTAGCTATCCCCCTCTTATTCTGGCATTCTGCAGTTCAGTCCACGATATGGCCCCTTTACACATATACCCATGCATATGTAGTGTAGCTCCTTGCTTGCGAGTACTTTGGATGAGTACTCACGGTTGCTTTTCTCCCCTTTTTTCCCCTTTCCCTTCTACCTGGTTGTCGCAACCAGATGTTGGAGCCCAGGATCCAGACGCCACCGTCGACGACGACTCCTACTACACCTGGAGGTGCCTACTACACGTGCAGCCCGCTGAACGACGACCAGGAGTAGTTTAGGAGGATCCAGGCAGGAGGCCTGCGCCTCTTTCGATCTGTATCCCAGTTTGTGCTAGCCTTCTTAAGGCAAACTTGTTTAACTTATGTCTGTACTCAGATATTGTTGCTTCCGCTGACTCGTCTATGATCGAGCTCTTGTATTCGAGCCCTCGAGGCCCCTGGCTTGTAATATGATGCTTGTATGACTTATTTTATGTTTTAGAGTTGTGTTGTGATATCTTCCCGTGAGTCCCTGATCTTGATCGTACACATTTGCATGCATGATTAGTGTACGGTCAAATTGGGGGCGTCACAAGTTGGTATCAGAGCCGACTGCCTGTTGGAATCCCCCTTCCATACTCCTTGGCCGAAGTCGAGTCTAGACATTGCAAAACTTTTACTAACATGGCTGTGTGTCTTACGGGCACACGTCGCCATTGGGTGGTAGTAGGATCTTTTATTCCTCAACCTATACTCTGGGACTCTGACATCTCTTCTATTCGGGTTAAAGGATTTTACTAACTCTGACTCTAGGTTCTCGATAATACTTTCTCCTAGAGAGCCCCTTATTACAGATGATCGTCTGCTGCACTAGAAGAATCCGAAGATACTCTCCGATGTTCTCCAGTATGGCGTCGCTTTTGCAATACCCTTCCTTCGATAAACCCCTGTGGATAACCACGTATACTCGCCATTCATACGATGCTACCCAGTTGATCTTGTTATTACAAGATACCCCGAAATTCTCTCTGTTGTTTCGAGAATCCTTTGAGCTTACTGCCTTGCTGATCTTTGCCACATGAATACCACTATGAATAATTTCTAGCACTCACCGGATATTTGCTCATCCCCAGTTGATTCATGTATTTCACAAAAAGTATTCAAAATACTATTTGAACTTCCGAAAATCCTGAGTAGCCTATTGCTCTTGAAATTCTTACTTGCTTGCATTATGGTTAATCCCATAAGTCGGTAATCTTATTGGCATCTCTTGTCATTATCATTGTGAGTCCGTTGATTCAATTTGTTGCGAATGCTCGCAATCCTCAATCAGATCCTAGAATTCATCCTTCCGGCTCAGACGTCATTTTAAACATGAGCTGGTTCTCGCCAATCAAATTGTCTTCGATTGTGCCCCTAAGTATATTGAACTTATCCATCCTTAATCAGAGCGTTTGCTTCTGATCCCTTGATTTAGAAATCACAATTCCTTTGCATTTGAGATTTGAATTAATTAGTCAACGGTTTCTATAATCGGATACCTTGCATTCCTTTTCCCTTCTGATTGAGTATCGATACTCACATCAGGTTCCTTGTGGTCCGCGAGACCATTTGCTTGGTTATTATCCGACAATGTCCTTCACAACCAAAATTCTTGTGAGTTCTTTACCTGATACATAATGCCCTTGGTAAATTGTATCATCTGCTTGGCCAACCATGCTCTGCTTTCGAGCTGGTCGTATTTACTATTGAAGCTTGTGGTATATGTTTCCACGATACCCTGACGGGTTGAACCTATGCCTTCCTTTATATGTGTGAACTCGGAAGTTTTCACGAGTCATACTCATCTGGTATTTCACCAGATAAAACTTTCAGCATAATGCCTTCAACAAAGCGAAAAGTGAATGGAAGGTTATACATTGAAGAAGTGGGAGTCGACCTTGAACTTTGTGTTCATGCCCATGGACACGATGTGGATCTTATCATTAAAGCTTCTCTTAACTTGATTATTCCTGGGTATAAGTTCTGATATCTGGGATCTGGCCTTTTTCAATCGTGGTTCCGACCATGTTCTCCTTTAAATAACATTTCCCGTGCAAGTTTAAGCACTTGTCTTCTACGGGGTAATACCCCAGTCCAACCTCTACTTTGATTTGTCGTCGAGTATTACCCCCTGGTATCTCAAGATTATCACGGAACTGCATAACTTCTTATGAGTTCTTCATCAAGTGCTACATTCTCATTGATTCCAATTTTTCATGGGCTCTAAGTTATTAAACACTCAAAGACACCGATAACTGAACCGAGTCCACACTACGGTTCAACAACTCTTAGTAATCTTCTTTAAGTACGAGTTTGTACCCGATCACGCCATTCCTAGCCTGTTTGGCTTTATCATTGTCGTGATGATTTTAACTGCGCTACCTGGTCCTTATTCTCGGAGCACCAATTTCGGTGATGAGCTAAGCTTACCTCGATCTTCCTTGTCTTATCGTTCCACCTTGAACGACAAGCCTGAATTCGAGTTGGTGTCCTACTCATGGTCTCAAGATCATTTCGCTTCATCATTCCTTTGACTTGATGTCATCGCCGATCGATTACATCTCCAGGAAACCTCTCGACAGAATTTGTCATGATCATCATCAACATTCTGAGCTCTTCCAAGATATCAATCGAATTCATGATGAGGAATACCATCCTTTCCCTCGATGCTTGGTATTATCATCGTCCACTTTATTGCCTTCCGTTCAACACAAACCTGTCCGTGTTTGTGTTATACCTTGAGTTCCTTACTATCCAGCATATGTTCTTCTTTACCTTAGAGCATTACCATCTTTTTATGTCAAGAATGTCGTGAGAATTTCACCACCTCTTAAGAATCCTTGATATAGTAATACTTCTCACCATCACCATTCTTTCTTGGTCCCCGTGTTGTTGCTAACCAGAATACCGACAATTGAACTATGAAGTGTGAATTCAAGACTTTTAGCAATCCTATTTCTTTGAAGTGAATGGTCGATTGATTCATTTTAAATGTTTTGATCGTGAAGTCGCCGTTCTAACATTTATCATGCAACCCATCCCATAATTCGGGTGCACCTGTCAACCAATGTTTGGTTGTGGATGTTTCCTCGAACCTACATCATTATATCATTGGATCTGACAAATGTTATCTCATTGTTCACCTACTTGTGGAAATCCATCCTTTTGGGAATCTTGAAGAATTGTCGCTGAGACCATCAGCCACCCCTCATTCTCTCCTTGGTTTAATGACGAGCTCTTGTTTCGGGACTCGCTTCCATAGTTCAATTCCCGAGAATCTTACTATGTCATCTCGACAATTTATGTTGCACTTTCTTCTCAGGCATCCTGAGTCTAACGTATCCTAACACCGATCAGATCTGAATCTCGGTCAGATATGATGGTTGGAACATTTTTTCCATGAGTTATAACACTGGTCTTTTATGACCCGGTAAAGTGATGGCATGCCCAGCACACCTGGCCGGATGACCTACTGTTATAGTTTCCTTTTTAGCAAAGTTATCCATTTTTTTATGAGAAAATTGTAAGACTTATTCTATAAGTTGTTCCTGGTGAATCCTTAGAGTATCCAAACTCTGATCTTTATCCAGTGACCATGTCAATGCTATCTCGAAGCATATCTGTGATACTCCAATTTTCAACAAGAACATTTGAAGCACAACGTTGAATTTTCTTTATCAATTATCCAAACACCGTTGTATGGGTAATGTCATGAAGTTTCTCTCCCCTTTTCTAAAGGGTTTTCTACATTATATCCTGTCATGGATATCATACTCTGCTTGTCCTTGGGAAGGATATACCCTTGAAATATGTGTTTAAACACATTTTCCTTTCCATTGTTCTGCTTAAACCTGACAATCACTTTTCCTTTCCATTGGGATTGTTTAAACCTTCTTGTGATCTATATGATGTAAGCAGTAGTTTTCACCTACTTAGGTAAACACCCCGGTGTACAATTCTGTCGGTAAGACCCTGTTTCTATTGTTGATGACATTCCGGTAACCACCGATGGATGAGAACTTTGCCTATTGGTCCGCCTCGTTCAACGAGCAGGAGAATGGTTCTCTTCGTCCCTCGCCCTTGGTATCGATGTTGTTGCCGACATAACTGACAGACTAGCCTCTGACATGCCTTGCTATCGTGACCATGCAAGATGTCACCCCTCCTACTTTTATCCCACATGGTGGGCCCATAACCCACAGTTCCACAGGATCGAAACCTGAGTCTCCTATACACCACCTGTTCCCAAGGTTGTTCCTCACGCTCGACTTCGTATGTAATTCACGGACCACCTGTCTAGTGATCTATTCTGGTATGAGGCGCAATACCTATTCTCGTTGCCCTGAAACCCTTTCACCTTCTGATTAGGCATCGAACGATTGCCTATCCGTTTGAAACTTCTCATGGTACCTTCTTACTTTGCTCTCGATATCTTCTTAAGTTTCAAATCAAGAGAAACTTATGCTTCTTCCCTGAGTTAACCGTCTGATGCTCGATCTTGTTAGAATCCATCCATATACAGTTTTCCCTTCTCACCCTTTCGTAAGTTCGGTGATGGTCCTGAAGGAAGGACGGTGACTTCATCATGACGACCTGAAGCAGAGGATCGAAGACATCAATGTAATGGATCGACCTCTTCGAGAAGAGCAACTATGACCGAGAAGAATCTTTAGAATTTCGTAACCAGATCCCTTCCCCTTGTAACCGCTCCTAAATCTCGGGACGAGATTTCTTGTAGTGGAGGAGAATTGTGATGCCCGGGTAATCATGCTACAGTAATTCCACGCTAATGATGCCACGTCACCTCGGTTACTGTTATTAATCTCGCGATGGTTCAAAAACGGTTCGAATTCAAATTTAAAATCAAGTCAAACAATTAAAGTTTTCAAAAGTCAAAACTAAAATGTTCTTAATGTGACAAATAAATCATGGATATTATTGGTGGAGTAACAACATCTTTATAAAATATTTAAATACCCTTAAGTGATTAAAACAACATCAAAACAATTAGTTATACTCCTAATATATTTTACCAAATACTAAACTATTTTTATTCTGAGGTAAAACTTCTTAGAACAGTGGATTAATTTGACACACTATTTTTGGAGCTGTTTTCATATTTTACTAAACCAAAAATATAGTGCAACTAAAATAAAAGAGAAATGAATAAAAGGTAAAACAAAAAATAACAAAAGAAAGAGGAAACCCCCCTGGCCAACTGGGCCGAACGGCCCAACTGGCCGCCGAACCAACCGACCCAGGCCGGCCCACCCCCAGTCCCCCTTATCCCCCACCCCCCAGAAACCCTAGATCGAAACCCCACCCCACTCGCCCCACTTCCCCTCCCCACACCCCGCTCCTCCCTCTGTCCCTCCGATTGGATCGGGGGAATCAACCCCATCGACCGCGCCGCTCGACCCCCCCTGCGATCCATCACCGGACGCCATCGCCGCGGTCCTCTCCGTCGCTGGAGGCCCCCTTACCAGACCGCAACCTCGCCAGCCTGCCTCCCCCTCCCCGCCGGACTGCTACCTCTCCGTCCCCGTCATCCTCCCCATGGGTCGCCCTCGAACCTCGCCGCCCAGATCGCCCGCCGCCTCGCGTCTCCGACATCGTCGCCTGCTTCCTCGTCCTCCTCCTTGAGCACGTTGCCGTTCCCCTACACCGCAAGTGAGGCCCGGCCTCTCCTCCTCTCTCCCCCGCTGCCGTTGCTCCCCCTCTCTCCGCTCATCGTGGCCATCCGCACGCGCGCGTCCTACACCTCGCCGTATCGCCGCTGCCTCTGCCGCAGCTGCCGTCCCGTCCCCGCCTCGCCTGGCCGCCCCGTGCACTCCCCGCTCGCCAGCCGCGGCTCCGCCGCTCCAGCCTCGCCACGCTCCCCGGAGCTCCTCTGCTCCGCCTCACGGCCGCGCTCCCGCTCGGCCTTGTGTGCCTCGCCCGCAGCCCCCGTACGCTGCTCCCGCGTCCACCCGCTCTGCCGTAGCCACCCCGCTACCCAGCATCGCTGCCGCGCCCGAGCCATCCATCCTCGTCGGCGCGCCCCTGTGTTCGGGCGACGCCGTGCTCGGGTCGCCCGTTAGCGCCCGCCCTTCGCCCGCTAGCGTCCGGCGCCCACTAAGGCCCCTGGGCCTATGACGTTGGGGCCCCACCCCCTGTGAACGAAAACGAAATAAAAAAATAATACTAATTAAATTAATTTTAAAAAAAGAATTAATAAATAATAATTAAAATTGATTAAAATGATAATTAATTAATTAATTAAAGAATTAATTAAATTAATTAATCCTGATTAGATTAATCTAATTACTAGTTAACTTAATTAACCCCTGATTAGCCTAATCAGTCAATGACCAGTGGGACCCACACGTCAGCGACCCAGTCAACACCTCTGTTGACTGCTGATGTCATGCTGACGTCATGATGATGTCAGCAAACACTGTTTTAGATAATGTTGAATTAAATTAATTAAATAAATTCTAAAAATGATTTAAACTTTAGAAAATCAATATAAAATAAACCGTAGCTCGGATGAAAAAAACTTTATACATGAAAGTTGCTCAGAACGACGAGACGAACCCGGATACGCAGCCCGTTCGTTCGCCACGCATCCCTAGCATAGCAAACTCGCAACTTTCCCCCTCTGGCTCCTCTGCCCGAAAACGCGAAACACCGGGGATTCTTTCCCGGATGTTTCCCCCCTTCACCGGTATCACCTCATACCGCGTTAGGGCACCCCTAGCACCGATACTTGTCATGTCATGCATCGCTATGCATCTGTTTGCTTAAATATTTATTGTTTCTTCCCCCTCTTCTCTTGCTAGACACCGAGACCGACGGCGCTGCTACCCAGTACGACTACGGAGTTGACGACCCCTCTCTCTTGCCAGAGCAACCAGGCAAGCCCCCCCCCTTGATCACCAGATATCGCCTACTCTTCTCTATACTGCTTGCATTAGAGTAGTGTAGCTTGTTACTGCTTTCCGTTAATCCTATCCTGATGCATAGCCTGTCCTTGCTACTACTGTTGTTACCATTACCTGCTATCCTACTGCTTAGTATAGGATGCTAGTGTTCCATCAGTGGCCCTACACTCTTGTCCGTCTGCCATGCTATACTACTAGGCCGTGATCACCTCGGGAGGTGATCACGGGCATATACAATATACTTTACACAGTTACCTTACCCGTGATACTGTTCGGAGATGGGGGCTGAAGGGGCAGGTGGCTCCATCCAGGTAGTGGTGGGCCTGGGTTCCCGACGGCCCCCGACTGTTACTTTGTGGCGGAGCGACAGGGCAGGTTGAGACCACCTAGGAGAGAGGTGGGCCTGGCCCTAGTCGGCGTTCGTGAATACTTAACACGTTTAACGAGATCTTGGTATTTGATCTGAGTCTGGCTACGGGCCTATACGCACTAACCATCTACGCGGGGACAGTTATGGGCACTCGATGTCGTGGTATCAGCCGAAGCCTTCGTGACGTCAGCGACTGAGCGGCGCGCGCCGGATTGGACTGGAACGCCACTAGGCTAGGTCTGCTTCTAGCCGCGTTCGCAACGTGCAGGTGTGCAATGGGCGATGGGCACAGACCCCTGCGCCTTAGGATTTAGACCGGCGTGCTGACCTCTCTGTTGTGCCTAGGTAGGGCTGCGACGTGTTGATCTTCCGAGGCCGGGCATGACCCAGGAAAGTGTGTCCGGCCAAATGGGATCGAGCGTGTTGGGTTATGTGGTGCACCCCTGCAGGGAAGTTAATCTATTCGAATAGCCGTGATCTTCGGTAACAGGACGACTTGGAATTGTACCTTGACCTTATGACAACTAGAACCGGATACTTAATAAAACACACCCTTCCAAGTGCCAGATACAACTGGTGATCGCTCTCTCACAGGGCGACGAGGGGAGGATCATCGGTTAGGGTTATGCTATGCGATGCTACTTGGGGGACTTCAGTCTACTCTCTTCTATATGCTGCAAGACGGAGGCTGCCAGAAGCGTAGTCTTCGACAGGATTAGCTATCCCCCTCTAATTCTGGCATTCTGCAGTTCAGTCCACTGATATGGCCCCTTTACACATATACCCATGCATATGTAGTGTAGCTCCTTGCTTGCGAGTACTTTGGATGAGTACTCACGGTTGCTTTTCTCCCCCTTTTTCCCCTTTTCCCTTCTACCTGGTTGTCGCAACCAGATGTTGGAGCCCAGGATCCAGACGCCACCGTCGACGACGACTCCTACTACACTGGAGGTGCCTACTACTACATGCAGCCCGCTGACGACGACCAGGAGTAGTTTAGGAGGATCCAGGCAGGAGGCCTGCGCCTCTTTCGATCTGTATCCCAGTTTGTGCTAGCCTTCTTAAGGCAAACTTGTTTAACTTATGTCTGTACTCAGATATTGTTGCTTTCGCTGACTCGTCTATGATCGAGCTCTTGTATTCGAGCCCTCGAGGCCCCTGGCTTGTAATATGATGCTTGTATGACTTATTTTATGTTTTAGAGTTGTGTTGTGATATCTTCCCGTGAGTCCCTGATCTTGATCGTACACATTTGCATGCATGATTAGTGTACGGTCAAATTGGGGTCGTCACAGTGGGATCTAGGATAGAGGATGAATGAGAGCAATAAGGAGGGAGCGTGTGGGAGTGGGGGACCCATGAGGGGCGATGAAATAGAGGAAGAAAATCCTTTTAATATAACCACTGCTCCTCCTTTATATAGGTGCAGCTACGACCCATGCACACGCAACGCTAGGTTACAGACAAAATCATGGTATAAGCACAGGGGTTCTTATAGAGCAGACATGTCCAGTTCCTAAAGATTGCTTCTATTTTATCCTTAAAATGTTTAGTGCCATTGGAATTTAGAGCATATCGGTTCTGTGACATAAAGAAAAGCATGATCTTTGGTATACTATAGAACAAACGTAATCACTATTCTGAGCTTGAAAAACATCATCTTGAAGAATGATTTTTTTCTTCAAGAATTCGCCACAAGAATCCTGTACAAAACACTCCGATTCAATATGAGGTCGGTGGAACTACATACATGACATGACAAAGAACATATCACTCACCTAGGATTGCTTTCAAGTAGCCTCGCTCATGAGCAGGATAAGTGGCCTTCAGTGGGATGTAGTCCAATTTGTCACCAAAGAATCTAAAATCAACACAACACAGGTTGTTATCGTGGTGGACGACAACAACACCCTCCCTAACGTAGATATCGCCGCAAGGTGCATTGGTCTGTCCGCTGCCGCCGCCCATCGTGGCAACATCAGGATGATGGTGACTCGGGCCTGGTTGCCCCTGGACTGGAAGAGCCTGATGGCGTGCGCCTAGAAAAATATCAAACTACATCTTAAGCAATGTCTACATTCCACCAAAATGGAAAAAGGATGCAAACAGAAATTTAGTATAATTGCAAGGAAATATGTGCTAATGAATTTTATGCAGACTAAGTGCACAATTAGGAAATAAAAAATATAAGCAGTCAAATACATGACCAAATAGCTGTAAAGTTCATTGACAAGAAAAGTTGTAGAAATGAAGATAAATTTTAGACAATCTAAGCAGCGTGGACCCCATATCTAATACATGAAAGAAGAGCAAGCCCATGTAAATTCCTGACCCCTGAACCACTGAGGCAAGCTATTGTTGTAGCAAGACAAAATGGAGCTGCAAAACAGGTTAAATTGCAACTCCACATCCAAACTTAGCATGGCACTACATCTTTCTTGTTCAGAAGTAATTGAAAGATATCCAAACATTGGATAACATACTTTCAGAAAAGCGCAGTCCCGATCATACTCACAAATAGAAGTTTTGGTTTCCAACTGACAGTGATTTCCCCCTACCACAAGCCTCTGCCTACAGCTTTAAACTAAACCAACAAGTTATCATGTCATTTATTTACAAAGGAATGCTTAGTAGACTAATTTCCCGAGGGCAAGAGTCCAATATACTTTCGGAATGTGCAGTTTAGATTATCTTTTCTAGTACCAATTCTGAACATAGCATGACAATTTAGCTCCTGTTATTTAAGCTCACAGTATTTAAACCGAGAATTGCTCACATGTCATGAATTTTTTTTGTAGTCGTAATCCCACTAGTATTTACTTGCGCATTTAGGAATATCATAGTTAAAGCTAAAGAGGAATTCTCCTAGCATAATTTACATTTCAGAAGCTTACAGTAGTAATGTAAATACAGATGGTTGAGAAGGAAGGAAGGAGCAGATCCTGCTGCTCCAAACCGAATCAAATCAAGGTGGTGCATTGTAGATCCTGCAATCTATCCATCCATTCCATTCATATACAATCAAGTATTTGCACAGAAGGTGCAAACAGTCCACTGTAGAAACTGCAGCAGAGAATAGATAGAGCTTCACCTGCAGAGCAGAGGATCGAATGGAATCCAACAAAGAGGGGAAGCAAAGAAGGAAGACCTGCAGATGGTGGAGGCCTCAAGGATGACGACCTGAAGATGGTGAGGGAACCCCAAATGATTGAGCTATTGGTCCATGACGATGTTGGGTGTGTGCCTGCGTGAGGGAGAGAATATCATCAGGGAAGGGGAGAAAAGAAGAGCAGAACCCTGGCGTCGACACTCCCCTCTCCTCACCGGATTCAAGCGGTCGCCAAGGGAGAAGGGAAGGGGTGATACGTCTCCAACATATCTATAATTTTTGATTGTTCCATGCTATTATATTATCTGTTTTGGATGTTAATGGGCTTTATTTTACACTTTTATATTATTTTTGGGACTAACCTATTAACCGGAGGTCGAGCCCAAATTGCTGTTTTTTTGCCTATTTCAGTGTTTCGCAGAAAAGGAATGTCAAACGAAGTCCAAACGGAATGAAACCTTCGGGAACATGATTTTCTCAACAAACGTGATCCAGGAGACTTTGAGTGGGCATCAAGGAACAATCGAGGAGGCCTCGAGGCAGGCGGGCGCGCCTACCCCCTGGGCGCGCCCTCCACCCTCATGGGCCCCTCGTTGCTCCACCGACCTACTTCTCCCTCCTATATAAGTCCACGTACCCCGCAAACATCCAGGAGCACCACGAAAACCTAATTCCACCGCCACAACCTTCTGTACCCGAGAGATCCCATCTTGGGGCCTTTTCTGGTGCTCCGCCGGAGGGGGCATTGATCACGGAGGGCCTCTACATCAACTCCATGGCCTCTCCGGTGATGTGTGAGTAGTTTACTTCAGACCTTTGGGTCCATAGTTGTTAGCTAGATGGCTTCTTCTCTCTCTTTGGATCTCAATACAAAGTTATCCTCAATCTTCTTAGAGATCTATTCGATGTAATCTTCTTTTGTAGTGTGTTTGTCGAGTTCCGATGAATTGTGGGTTTATGATCCAGATTATCTATGAACAATATTTGATTCTTCTATGAATTTTTTTATGTATGATTGGTTTATCTTTGCAAGTCTCTTCGAATTATCAGTTTGGTTTGGCCTACTAGATTGATCTTTCTTGCAATGGGAGAAGTGCTTAGCTTTGGGTTCAATCTTGCGGTGCTCGATCCTAGTGACAGAAAGGGAAATGACACGTATTGTATTGTTGCCATCGAGGATAAAAAGATGGGGTTTATATCATATTGCACGAGTTTATCCCTCTACATCATGTCATATTACTTAAAGCATTACTCTGTTCTTATGAACTTAATACTCTAGATGCATGCTGGATAGCGGTCGATGTGTGGAGTAATAATAGTAGATGCAGAATCGTTTCGGTCTACTTGTCGCAGACGTGATGCCTATATACATTATCATGCCTAGATATTCTCATAATTATTTGCTTTTCTATCAATTGCTCGACAGTAATTTGTTTACCCACCGTAATACTTATGCTCTTGAGAGAAGCCACCAGTGAAACCTATGGCCCATGGGTCTATCTTCCATCATATTAATCTTCCAACACTTAGCTATTTCTATTGCCGTTTATTTTACTTTGCATCTTTATTTCTCTTTATCATAAAAATACCAAAAATATTATCTTATCATATCTATCAGATCTCACTCTCGTAAGTGACCGTGAAGGGATTGACAACCCCTTTATCACGTTGGTTGCGAGGTTCTTATTTTTTTTGTAGGTGCGTGGGACTCGAGTGTGATCTCCTACTGGATTGATACCTTGGTTCTCAAAAACCGAGGGAAATACTTATGCTACTTTACTGTATCACCCTTTCCTCTTCAAGAGAAAACCAACGCAGTGCTCAAGAGGTAGCGAGAAGGATTTCTGGCACCGTTGCCGGGGAGATTCACGCCAAGTCAAGTCAAGATTTGACTCCTGATAACGAGCCATTTCTGGCGCTGTTGTGAGGGAGTCTACGCACAAGTCAAGACATACCAAGTACCCATCACAAACTCTTATCCCTCGCATTATATTATTGGCCATTTGCCTCTCGTTTTCCTCTCCCCCACTTCACCCTTGCCATTTTATTCGCCCTCTCTTTTCTGTTCCCTCCCTCTTTCTTTTGCTCCTCGCACTTTCTGCCGTTATGTCTGAGATTGCGGAAATTATTGTCGATATGGACAATAATAATAACATGGAAAAATCTGATGCTCCTGCTAAAGAACCCCCTATTTTACATACAAAAAAATTCCGAATCGGTAGTGGTAATATTATTGGAAAATGAGTTATCCAAGATTCTTTACTTGATCCGGTGCTTTGCCTTCTATGGGTAATTCTATTCTTCATAGAACTAGTAGTCTTGCGGACGCTATCTCCATGCTTGTAGTTGAACTTGAAAGGCAATTTATGCACATGCATCCTTGCATACAAAGGATTTTCCTAGAATTTTCTAATATTGAGAATTCTTCTGTTAAGCATGCCGCAACTATCTTTTTGGCTCATGAGTTCAGATTTATAATAAAAGAGGCCAAAGAAATCTTTGCGCACTATAGGGTGGACGCTGACCGTCCTCCCATAGAGGCAATCCTCTTTGATCAAGAGGAAATAATGCGTTTTCAATCTTTAGACTATGTTGCTTTTAATGAGAACTATGTTGCTTTTAATGAGAACCTTAGAAAAAAGGTTCCTACCAATGTTCTAGTTGATAGAATTTCCAAACTTAATAATGATTTTGCTATTCGAAATAATGAGCTAGGATATTCTCTTGAGTATGGGCTCACGAAGTTTTGTCAAAAGAATGCTTATAATGATGAATTGGTTGTGCAATATGAAGGGCCAAAGGAGGAACCTATACCTCCCAAAATTGATCTTGGGGAGTTCTGTCCCATTAAATTTAGCCCTTTTGATTACTTTTTCTTGCCTCAAAGAAAACTTGCTGCTGAACATAGAGAATATGAAATGAGTTTTCGTGATCTATCCTATTATTATGGCAATACCTAGATCTATCCTTGCTTTTATGCCTAGCTAAGGGCGTTAAACGATAGCGCTTGTTGGGAGGCAACCCAATTTTATTTTTATTCCTTACTTTTTGCTCCTTTTTAGTAATAAATAATTTATCTAGCCTCTGTTTTGGTTGTGTTTTTTATGTTTAATTAATGTTTGTGCCAAGTAGAACCGTTGGGAAGACTTGGGGAAAGTCTTTTTGATCTTGCTGTAAAAAACAGAAACTTTAGCGCTCACGAGAATTGCTGCCATTTTTACTTGGAGAGTGCTATTTAGTTAATTCTTTTTGAAGATGATTAATAGATAAATTCCTCACGTCCAGAATTTATTTTAGAATTTTTGGGGTTCCATAAGTTTGCGTTAGCTACAGATTACTACAGACTGTTCTGTTTTTGACAGATTCTGTTTTTCGTGTGTTGTTTGCTTATTTTGATGAATCTATGGCTAGTAAAAGAGTTTATAAACCATAGAGAAGTTGGAATACAGTAGGTTTAACACCAATATAAATAAATAATGAGTTCATTACAGTACCTTGAAGTGGTGGTTTGTTTTCTTTTACTAACGGAGCTCATGAAGATTTTCTTTTAAGTTTTGTGTTGTGAAGTTTTCAAGTTTTGGGTAAAGATTTGATGGATTATGGAACAAGGAGTGGCAAGAGCCTAACCTTGGGGATGCCCATGGCAACCCAAGGTAAAATACAAGTACACCAAAAAGCCTAAGCTTGGGGATGCCCCGCAAGGCATCCCCTCTTTCGTCTTCGTTCATCGGTAACTTTACTTGGAGCTATATTTTTATTTGCCACATGATATGTGTTTTGCTTGGAGCGTCTTGTATGATTTGAGTCTTTGCTTTTTAGTTTACCACAATAATCCTTGCTGTACACACCTTTTGAGAGACACACACATGAATTGGAATTTATTAGAATACTCTATGTGCTTCGCTTATATCTTTTGAGCTATATAGTTTTTATTCTATGTGCTTCACTTATATCTTTTGAGCTATATAGTTTTTTGCTCTAGTGCTTCACATATATCTTTTAGAGCATGGCGGTGGTTTTATTTTGTAGAAATAATTTATCTCTCATGCTTCACTTATATTATTTTGAGAGTCCTTTAGAACAACATGGCAATTTGCTTTTAGGCATAATAAAAACTTTCATATAAGTGCATTGAATACTAAGAGAAGTTTGATACTTGATGACTATTTTGAGATATGGATATAGTGATATTAAAGTTGTGCTAGTTGAGTAGTTGTGAATTTGAGAAATACTTGTGTTGAAGTTTGCAAGTCCCATAGCATGCACGTATGGTAAACGTTGTGTAACAAATTTGAAACATGAGGTGTTATTTGATTGTCTTCCTTATGAGTGGCGGTCGGGGACGAGCGATGGTCTTTTCGTACTAATCTATCCCCCTAGGAGCATGCACATAATACTTGGTTTTTGATGACTTGTAGATTTTTGCAATAAGTATGTGAGTTCTTTATGACTAATGTTGAGTCCATGGATTATACACACTCTCACCCTTCCATCATTGCTAGCCTCTTCGGTACCATGCATTGCCCTTTCTCACCTTGAGAGTTGGTGCAAACTTCACCGGTGCATCCAAATCCCGTGATACGATACGCTCTATCACACATAAACCTCCTTATATCTTCCTCAAAACAGCCACCATACCTACCTATTATGGCATTTCCATAGCCATTCTGAGATATATTGCCATGCAACTTTCCACCGTTCCGTTTATTATGACACACATCATCATTGTCATATTGCCTTGCATGATCATGTAGTTGACATCATATTTGTGGCAAAGCCACCGTTCATAATTTTTTCATACATGTCACTCATGAGTCATTGCACATACCGGTACACCGCCGGAGGCATTCATATAGAGTCATATCTTGTTCTAGTATCGAGTTGTAAATAAATAGAAGTGTGGTGATCATCATTAATAGAGCATTGTCCCAAAAAAAGAAGAGGAGAAAGGTAAAAATAAAATAAAAAAGGCCCCAAAAAAGAGAATAAAAAGGGGCAATGCTACTATCCTTTTTCCACACTCATGCTTCAAAGTAGCACCATGATCTTTATGATAGAGAGTCTCTTGTTTTGTCATTTTCATATACTAGTGGGAACTTTTCATTATAGAACTTGGCTTGTATATTCCAACAATGGGCCTCCTCAAGTGCCCTGGGTCTTCGTGAGCAAGCAAGTTGGATGCACACCCACTTAGTTTCTTTTGTTGAGCTTTCATACATTTATAGCTCTAGTGCATCCGTTGCATGGCAATCCCTACTCCTTGCATTGACATCAATTGATGGGCATCTACCTAGCCCATTGATTAGCCGCGTCGATGTGAGACTTTCTCCTTTTTTGTCTTCTCCACATAACCCCCTTCATTTTATTCTATTCCACCCATAGTGCTATATCCATGGCTCACGCTCATGTATTGCGTGAAAGTTGAAAAAAGTTTGAGATTACTAAAGGGTGAAACAATTGCTTGGCTTGTCATCGGGGTTGTTCATGATGAGAGCATTCTTGTGTGATGAGAATGGAGCATGACCAAACTATATGATTTTGTAGGGATGACCTTTCTTTGGCCATGTTATTTTGAGAAGACAAGATTTCTTAGTTAGTATGCTTGAAGTATTATTATTTTTATGTCAATATTAAACTCTTATCTTGAATCTTTCGGATCTGAACATTCATGCCACAATAAAGAAAAATTACATTGAGAAATATGTTAGGAAGCATTCCACATCAAAAATTCTGTTTTTATCATTTACCTCCTCGAGGACGAGCAGGAATTAAGCTTGGGGATGCTTGATACGTCTCCAACGTATCTATAATTTTTTATTGTTCCATGCTATTATATTATCTGTTTTGGATGTTAATGGGCTTTATTTTACACTTTTATATTATTTTTGGGACTAACCTATTAACCGGAGGCCCAGCCCAAATTGCTGTTTTTTTGCCTATTTTAGTGTTTCGCAGAAAAGGAATATCAAACGAAGTCCAAACGGAATGAAACCTTCGGGAACGTGATTTTCTCAACAAACGTGATCCAGGAGACTTGGAGTGGGCGTCAAGAAACAATCAAGGAGGCCACGAGGCAGGGGGCGCGCCTACCCCTGGGCGCGCCCTCCACCCTCGTGGGCCCCTCGTTGCTCCACCGACCTACTTCTTCCTCCTATATAAGTCCACGTACCCCGCAAACATCCAGGAGCACCACGAAAACCTAATTCCACCACCACAACCTTCTGTACCCGAGAGATCCCATCTTGGGGCCTTTCCCGGAGCTCCGCCGGA
This sequence comes from Triticum urartu, assembly GCF_003073215.2. Classification (NCBI taxonomy): domain Eukaryota; kingdom Viridiplantae; phylum Streptophyta; class Magnoliopsida; order Poales; family Poaceae; genus Triticum; species Triticum urartu. Next base: position 479,263,787 of record NC_053022.1, read on the forward strand.
GGGGGCATTGATCACAGAGGGCCTCTACATCAACTCCATGGCCTCTCCGGTGATGTGTGAATAGTTTACTTCGGACCTTCGGGTCCACAGTTATTAGCTAGATGGCTTCTTCTCTCTCTTTGGATCTCAATACAAAGTTCTCCTCGATCTTCTTGGAGATCTATTCGATGTAATCTTCTTTTGCGGTGTGTTTGTCGAGATCTGATGAATTGTGGGTTTATGATCCAGATTATCTATGAACAATATTTGATTCTTCTCTGAATTCTTTTATGTATGATTGGTTTATCTTTGCAAGTCTCTACAAATTATCAGTTTGGTTTGGCCTACTAGATTGATCTTTCTTGCAATGGGAGAAGTGCTTAGCTTTGGGTTCAATCTTGCGGTGCTCGATCCTAGTGACAGAAAAGGGAAACGACACGTATTGTATTGTTGCCATCGAGGATAAAAAGATGGGGTTTATATCATATTGCATGAGTTTATCCCTCTACATCATGTCATCTTACTTAAAGCATTACTCTGTTCTTATGAACTTAATACTCTAGATGCATGCTGGATAGCGGCCGATGTGTGGAGTAATAGTAGTAGATGCAGAATCGTTTCAGTCTACTTGTCGCGGACATGATGCCTATATACATGATCACGCCTAGATATTCTCATAATTAGTCGCTTTTCTATCAATTGCTCGACAGTAATTTGTTTACCCACCGTAATACTTATGCTCTTGAGAGAAGCCACCAGTGAAACCTATGGCCCCCGGGTCTATCTTCCATCATATTAATCTTCCAACACTTAGCTATTTCTATTGCCGTTTATTTTACTTTGTATCTTTATTTCTCTTTATCATAAAAATACCAAAAATATTATCTTATTATATCTATCAGATCTCACTCTCGTAAGTGACCGTGAAGGGATTGACAACCCCTTTACCGCGTTGGTTGCGAGGTTCTTATTTGTTTGTTTAGGTGTGTGGGACTTGAGCGTGATCTCCTATTGGATTGATACCTTGGTTCTCAAAAACTGAGGGAAGCTACTTTACTACATCACCCTTTCCTCTTCAAGGGAAAACCAACGGAGTGCTCAAGAGGTAGAAAGGGGCGGAGGAGTTTCTAAGTCGTACCATCGTCATCGAGGTAGCCACCACCCTCATCATCGCCGTCAGTCACCATGGTCCGGCGGCTAGGTTATCTAGCGCGAGGAATGAGGGAGGGAGGGCGGATCTGACCGCTGCCTGAGCTTCCGCGACCACGGAGAGAAGGGGAGGGGTCGCTGCAGCCATGGAGGCCCACCTCCAACTACAAGGACTTCGCGCTGCCATGACGGATCCTTCGTCTCCTACGCCCGTCTGCCATCACCCGGCCCCGGCGAGCATGCCTGGGTTGCGTCACCGCCCTCTTTTCTCCCATCTTCTCTTCCTCACCACCCTATCTCTTTTCTGCCATGGATCCACCCGGGAAGCCGCGCTCCGGTCTTCCTCATCGTCACCGACGACCCGTGCCTCGCCGCCCGCCATCGGATCCGCCTCCCCAGCCCCTGCCGTGCACAGATCCGCCCCTCCAGCCGCCGCGCCCCCAGCCGCTCGAGCCACCGCGTTGACGTAAAAAAGACCACGGGTTGAATATACCAAACTACACGGTCCTTTTTGTATAAACGAAACGTTTCCGTAAATTAGCCACTTAAAATGGGACTGCGGGTTGAATAAGCAAAACCACAGGGACTTTTTTTGTAAATCTGACGATGATGTACAACCAGAAGCAATAGCTATTGGGGAACGCAGTAATTTCAAAAAAATCCTACGCACACGCAAGATCATGGTGATGCATATCAACGAGAGGGGAGAGTGTCGTGCACATACCCTTGTAGACCGTAAGCGGAAGCATTATGAGAACGCGGTTGATGTAGTCGTACGTCTTCACGATCCGACCGATCCAAGTACGGAACGTACGACACCTCTGAGTTCAGCACACGTTCAGCTCGGTGATGTCCCATGAACTCCGATCCAGCAGAGCTTTGAGGGAGAGTTCCATCAGCATGACGGCATGATGACGGTGATGATGATGCTACCGACATAGGGCTTCGCCTAAGCACCGCTATGATATGACCGAGGTGGATTATGGTGGAGGGGGGCACCGCATACGGCTAAAAGATCAACTGATCAACTTGTGTGTCTTGTGTGTCTTGGGGCACCGCATCTCTTAGTCATAGGAACATGTACAAGTTGATCACTCGGTACTCGGGAGTTGCATAATCTCATAGTCATAGGAACATGTACATGTCATGAAGAAAGCAATAGCAACAAACTAAACGATCATCGTGCGAAGCTAACGGATGGGTCACGTCAATCACATCATTCTCTAATGATGTGATCCCGTTAATCAAATGACAACTCATGTCAGGCATACTAGTGACACTCTATTTGTCTATGTATTCACACATGTACTAAGTCTCCGGTTAATACAATTCTAGCATGAATAATAAACATTTATTATGATATAAGGAAATATAAATAACAACTTTATTAGTGCCTCTAGGGCATATTTCCTCCAGTCTCCCACTTGCACTAGAGTCAATAATCTAGTTCACATCGTCATGTGATTTAACACCAATTGTTCATATCTTTATGTGATTAGTTCACATCTCCATGTGACTAACACCCAAAGGGTTTACTAGAGTCAATAATCTAGTTCACATCGCTATGTGATTAACTCCCAAAGAGTGATCAGGTTTTGCTTGTGAGAGAAATTTAGTCAATGGGTCTGCCACATTTAGAGCCGTATGTATTTTGCAATTTTTCTATGTCTACAATGCTTTGCATAGAGCTACTCTAGCTAATTGCTCCCACTTTCGATATGTATCTAGATCGAGACTTAGAGTCATCCAGATCGGTGTCAAAGCTTGCATCAACGTAACTCTTTACGACGAACTCTTTGTCACCTCCATAACCGAGAAGCATTTCCTTATTCCACTAAGCATATTCTTGACCGCTGTCCAGTGATCCACTCCTGGATCACTATTGTACCCTCTTGCCAAACTTATGGCGAGGTTCACAATAGGTCTGGTACATGTCGGCGTTCTGGGAACGGGGGTCCCCAGACTTGCCTGCCTGCGGCTTGCGGCGTGGCTCAAAAGGGGGCCTAGCGTGACCCATCTTCATCAACACAGACCCAAGACCCTCGTGAGGGGCCAAGCCTCGCGGGGCGCATGGCACAGAGCTTCCTCAGGCACGGCCTCATTAGGCTGGCTCACGAGGAGGCGGAGAGATCAAGGCGGGGTACCTCACGAGGTGCCCGTGATGCAAGCCATGACGACCAAAGGCGCCAGGCGGGCGCCAGCCGCGCAGTGTCCTCCTTTCCTCTTTGGTGCAAAGGGAGCAAGCGCATGCGAGAGCATCAAGCAAAGGCACCTGTTTCGGTGCAACGAGACCAAGACCAGTCCAACAGCAGGGAGGAAGTCATTGTGGAGCCCAAGCCAGCATCACCACCAGAGCCTTTGGCAGGCGAGGACCAACTTTAGTCAGGATAAGTGTACCAGATGTTCCCCTTCAAAATGGCCAATTGTTGGCGCCCTTCCCGCTCAATATTTGGGAAGAGGCCCAGGGCCTTTGCCTATAAATAGGACTAGACACCCCTAGGGTAGGGGGCAATCAAGAAGGGAGAATCTAGAAGCCAAGAGAGAAACTAGCTAGGATCGGATCGAGTAGCATCACAGAGAGAGAGAGAGAGAGAGAGAGAGAGAGAGAGAAGGGCGACTGAACTCCTCCTAGCAGTTCATCCCCTAGCCAAGAACAGACCCTCGCGAGGCTGTTCTTCCTTGTATTGCTCATCATCATCAGCCCAAGAGGCAATCCACCACACCACACACTGGAGTAGGGTATTACACCACAACGGTGGCCCGAACTAGTATAAACCCTGTGTCTCTTGTTCTGTTCTTTCCATAGCTTAGATCTTAGCGAGGCGGAGGGGTGCAGGTAGGTAGAAGGCGAAATCTCCGCGTGCACCCCAGTGTTCGAACCTCAAGGGTCTGCCGGAACCCAAAATCCGACATTTGGCACGCCAGGTAGGGGTGCGCCGGAATTCGTCTTCCACCACCCCGTTCTCCTCCGACCATCGCGTCCATGTCTGACGCTCGTCGGGCCCGCGCCGAGTTCTGGGCCGCTCTCGCTTCCCGCGTCGCCCAGACGGCTCTTGTCGGCGGGCGTCCTCGCTGTTCCCTGTCACCTGCCGTCAGCGCCACCACCGGCCCGGCGGGGAACGAGCAGCAAGCGTCGTCTCAGCATCCGTCTGTGCGGCAAGATGGCCGCACCGCTACTCCCTCGCTCACCCCAGCTGGTTCTTCGTCCCGCGCGCTCCGCGCACCCATGGAGGCTCGAGCTGTGCTCATCGCTCCAAACGAGCTCCTGCGCTACCGTCTCGTCGACGACGTCTACGAAGAATGGCTCGACCGCGTCGCCGAGCTCGTCTGCGCCGCGGGGGCCTCTCCTGCGCCGTCCGTTCCGCTGCACCGCACCCCGCCCCGTGCGGGCGACGAAGCTCCGGGGGCGCCCCAGCCACCTCCTCCTCAAGAAGGCGCCATGGCTCCAAGGCGCATGGCCCCTGGGTGGAACCCGCTCTGTCAGGTGCCAGCGCGGCAAGAGCAGAGCTGCCAAGAAGTCCCTCGCCCGCAAGAAGCTGCCCGGGCGCTCCCTGCTCCAGCACGTCGTGACCATGCTCCTGCTCCCGCACGTCAAGACCCCACGCTGCTCCCAGCTGCAGCGCATGGGGACATGCAAGACCAAGCTCTCCGTCACCCAAGGCCTCCCGTGGCCACAGCAGGCTGCCGTGCCTTCACCACCGAGCTACGCAGCGTCGCATGGCCTGGCATGTTCAAGCCAGACCTGCCTCCTCGTTACGACGGCACGGCCGACCCTGCAGAGTTCCTCCAGCTCTATGAGCTGGGCATCGAAGCTGCCAACGGATACGAGAAGGTCATGGCGAACTGGTTTCCCATGGCGCTCAAGGACGGGGCCTGCACCTGGCTCCTGAACCTGGCTCCAGGCACGATCTCCTCCTGGGACGAGATGCGCACCCGCTTCATCGCCAACTTCCAAGGTACTCGCGACCGGCCACCCGCCGTGAGTGACATGCGCTGCATCAAGCAACAACCCAGAGAGACCCTGCAGAAGTACATCTAGCGCTTCAACAACGCATGCCTCAAGATTCCCAAGGTGACCGAGGAGGCCATCATCTCAGCCTTCTCCGACGGCGTGCGCGATGTCAAGATGAAGGAGGAGCTGGCGATGCATGAAGACATGTGCACTTCCTTGGAGTTGTTCAACTTGGCAACCAAGTGCCCCAGGGCTGAGGAAGGGCGTCTCTACCTCCTCGAGCTGCCTGCCGCGGACCCAGAAGAGAAGAAGCCCAAGGCCAAGGATGTGAAGCGCAAGGGGGCTGCCGTGGTCGCGGCAGAACCAGACACCAAGCGGGGCAGAGATCAGCCCGAATCTTCCAAGGGCAGTCGGTACTGTGTGTACCACGACCTCCACACCCACAACACCAACGAATGTCAAGAGCTCCGAGCCGTGCGAGAAGGAAGGATTGGCCGTCGCCCCGACCACGGTGACCGGGGCTACGGTCGAGGATGAGGAAGGAACGCGGGACGCTGGGAAGACCGCTGCCCGCGCCAAGGGTGGCACGATCGACCTCGCGAGGATCGCTGGCAAGACCCGCCTCGCGAGGGAGACTGGAGGGATCAGCCTCGCGAGGATCGCCCGCAAGGCAATGCAGGCCTCCCTCCGCTACCGCCGCAGCCAAGGAGAAGCGAGGACCGCCATCAGGACGAGGGGGCTGGGGGCTTCCAGGAGCCGCGCGCGATCGCCTGCATCCTGGGTGGGGCTCAAGCCCCAGCCTCTCAACACATATTCAAGCACTTCGCCCGCGAAGTGAATGCAGTCCTCCCCAAGCTCGAAGCCACGCGCCCTCTCTGGTGGTCGGCGTGCGCCATCACGTTCAGCTCAGCAGATCAGCTCAAGTGTGCGGCCACAGCCGGAGTCCTCCCGATGCTTTGTTCCCCAATCATCAGCAACGTGGTGGTCACCAGGACCCTCATCGATGGCGGGGTAGGGCTCAACGTCCTGTCCGTGGAAACATTCAACAATCTCCAAGTGCCCTACAACCAGCTTTAGCCAACCAAGCCTTTCTCCGGAGTCACCGACGGCTCCACGGTCCCGATTGGGCAGGTCCGCCTCCCTGTCACCTTCGGGGCATGCGACAACTACCGCACCGAGCTCATCGACTTCGACGTCGCTCACATTCGCCTACCGTACAACGCCATCCTTGGGTACCCAGCGCTGGCCAAGTTCATGGCCGTAACTCACCACGGCTACAACGTCCTCAAGATGCCAGGAAGTGGCGGAGTCATCACGGTGCCCTGTGAAGAGAATGACGCGGTGTGTGTTCCCTGGAACGAGCCTTTCAGGCCGCATCACTGGAAGACCCGAATCGCAGAAGCAGGAGGCTTCCCGAGACCACCCCCAAGAAGAAGAAGACATCGTCCGGCCCGGCCCCTCAGGAGGCAGGCCCCTCAGGGCCCGCGCCTGCCCAGGGGGAACCTCCTTCCATTGCATAGGAAAGCGCGCCCGACGCCCTCCTCAGGCAGGGCTCGGGGGCTCTCCCCTGGAGGGCCACCGACCTGGCTAAGGTCACGAGGGAGGCGCTTGGGCACCACATGGAGGCGTGTTTCGAAGCACGTTTCCCTCAATAAGGAGTAAGGCAAGGAGAGCCAAACCCTCAGGAGTTCGTCAGCAAGGCCATTCAGGAGCTACAGGAGTCAAGAGTCATGAAAGGCGGCCGCCGCCTACCAGCTATGGCTCCCCATCCAGGCGAGGATGGTGGGCTGCGCGTCTGCATCAACATACCAGGGCTCAATCGAGTCGCCTCTCTGGAGCTCCTCTGGCCCTCGCGAGTGGGGCACTGCGAAGGTCCACCCCACAGCTACGTTCGCATGCCTTACGGCTTGCCGAACGCGGCTGCCACGTACCAGCGCCTCATGAGGGGCATCATGGAGGTTCAAGAGGCCAGGCGTTCCGCAGCCCTGGCGGAGATGGAGATGGTCCGCGAGGAGCCACCAGCGCCTCCGAAGCCTCCCGAGGCCCCTGGGCTAGGGGGCTCGTGAGGATCGGCTTCCGCAGCCCACCGAGTCTACTACACCAACACTCCTTCGTCCTCAACATCATCAGGTGACATCTTTCAAGTTTCATTTCCAGCTGGTTGCGCCCCCCAGGGCTGCATTATTCCCAGGCCGCGTGGGTCCGTCCCTGCAGCATGTATCCCTTTTATTTCATGTTGTTAGCTTACTTTGTTGGGGGCTCCCCACGGGCTGCATCATCCCCAAGTCGCTCGGGCCTGACCCAGTGATGTCCACCTTCCCAGCATCTATTTGAATGAATCCACTCCTTCGCGGCTAATGTGTTTGACCTAGTTTCCCGCTCAACTGACGCCAACTGACGGAGCTGCTCCCAAACGGCACGACGCTTGCGCATGGGTCCGTCCCTGCAATGCCAACAAACCTGAATGGCTGAGCTCTGGCCGCGGCAGCCCCGCATGGCGCCACCTCGTCAAGCCTTCAGTGCCTCATCGCCCCTCGGAAGCAACCAACGGCTGACTGTCAATTGTCATGGCAACCCCTCGTTCTTTCTATGATGGGTCTACAGGATCTCCTAAAAGAGCTGCGTCAGGCGAGGCCCTTGCGGTGTCTCCTTCACTCTCATCCGCGTGAACCGCTTGCACATTAAAGGGGGGGGGGTGCCTGAGCATCGCGACTCAGGGCTCCTACTGGCTCTCCAGCCCTCACCCTCTGGCCTTGTCCACGGCATCGCGACCTGGCATACCAACGATGGCTGAGACTCGCTCGAGGGCCGGGACCCGAGGACGTAGAGCAGAAAGGGGAGCAAAGGCGAGAGGGGAGGGACACGCGAGGACCTCGCTGAGCAACCTCACGCCTGCCGATGCACGGACCCGGCGACACACCAGAGAGCGGTCCCTGATTCTCGAGATAAGTTACCACCCGGAAGCACCAGCTACCGTGGCACCATCCCCGCACCTAATGCAATCCTGTGTTAGCGACGCCGCTCTCCTTTCTCACCGAACGACGACTGCTTGAGCGCTAAAGGGGACCTCCTGAGCATCGCGACTCAGGGGCTCTTACCGGACCCCGGGTCGCTCACCTCCTGGCCTTGACCACGGCATCGCGACCTGGCATACCAGCGATGGCTGAAGCCGCCTTGGGACTGGGACCTGTCGGCGCAGAGCACCAAGCCCTCGTGAGGTTCGAAAGGGAAAACTGAGCTAAGACGGAATGAGCAACTCACACAATTCTACGACAAGGGTTATATTAACAAACAGGATCACAGGCACCTTACAAGCCCCCACGGGACACATCTTTGATTCCTTGCAGGGAACAGATCCTAAAAGGACGCTAACTACATGCGCCCCTGCAAAAGACGCCATCGTCAACAGCAGGCCGTCAAGCACCGGCATCAACCCCGTCCAGATCAGAGTCGGTGACGGCCTGACGAGCCCGCCCTGCTCCAGGAGCGGCGCCGGCTCGGGGGCTCGTAGCTGTCGTCGCTCATCTTCGAAGTCGCGAAGCGCTCGCCGGAGTCGCTGGACCCTCCGACGCCTCCGCCGCTTGAGCAGACGCCAAGGGAGCGGTTGGCGGGCCCAGTCCTCGCCATAGCAGGGTCCCAACCACCTCTCCCGGGGCAGCACTCCAGTCGGCGCCCGTTCGCATCGAAGACCTTGAAGAACATCACCGAAGCACCGTCGTACTCCAAGTGGATCGCGAAGGCGCCTCTTGTCCTGCAAACCCGGGCGATTTCACTCCAGCCTCGAGTCATGAAGACCTCGCCCGGGGCAACGACCACGACCTCTGCCTCGGTCGCGAGGGTGCTGCAGCCGGCGTGCTACAGCCAAAGCTCCAGGAGTTCTCCCTGCGGGATGATGGAGGCGAAGAAGGGAGGAAGGTGAATCCAAGACTGAGGAGGCATGGCGGCATGGAGCACGAACTCTCGGGAGGAGCCCTCGGTGTGGACCCCAGGGGGACGACCCACACCTTCATGACCCATCGGCGCCAACGGCGGCGCCGCCCGTGGCGATCGGCATCGACTCCTTCAGAGCCCTCGATGTGGGCATACAAGGGAAGCGGGAACCCCGGCGGTGGTCGCTCGCACCAGGGCCTCGACACCACCTGATGGGCCCCCTCGTCCCGGCTACGGAGGGCGAGCCGTTTCTTCGGCGGGAGCGGGTCTGGTTCCTCTCGGGGAGCCTTTCCCTTCTCTGCCGCCGAGAACCAGCGGATCGGAGCCATCGCAGCAAGACGGAGCAAGGACCGGGAAGAAGGAGAAGAAAGAAGGGATGGACTGGAAGGGCGCGCACCGTTCCGTACTTATGGCCGGCGAAGGCCAACCGCCAACCTCCACGATCGCAGGTAATCATGACCCGCTTTGCATGCAGGGACTTGTCCAACCCGTGCAGTTGCCGAGGCGCCATGGGGAAGTGGAGACGCCCACGTCCAATCAACTGCCATGCGGCGCCCAAGGCCGCAGGCTGTTAGGGCCCGCGGCGCTTCGCTCTTGCCCTTTCTCCTCCCTGCATGGCCAAGTCCGGGCGCGCCTTGGGCCCGGGGGCTACTGTCGGCGTTCTGGGAACGGGGGTCCCCAGACTTGCCTGCCTGCGGCGTGGCTCAAAAGGGGGCCCAGCGCGACCCATCTTCATCAACATAGACCCAAGACCCTCGCGAGGGGCCAAGCCTCACGGGGCGGACAACACGGAGCTTCCTCAGGCACGGCCTCATCAGGCTGGCTCGTGAGGAGGCGGAGAGATCAAGGAGGGGTACCTCACGAGGTGCCCGTGACGCAAGCCATGACGACCAAAGGCGCTAGGCGGGCGCCAGCCGCGCAGTGTCCTCCTTTCCTCTTTGGTGCAAAGGGAGCAAGCGCAGGCGAGAGCATCAAGCAAAGGCACCCGTTTCGGTGCAACGAGACCAAGACCAGTCCAACGGCAGGGAGGACGTCATTGTGGAGCCCAAGCCAGCGTCACCACCAGAGCCTTTGGCAGGCGAGGACCAACTTTAGTCAGGATAAGTGTACCAGATGTTCCCCTTCAAAATGGCCAATTGTTGGCGCCCTTCCCGCTCAATATTTGGGAAGAGGCCCAGGGCCTTTGCCTATAAATAGGACTAGCCACCCCTAGGGTAGGGGGGCAATCAAGAAGGGAGAATCTAGAAGCCAAGAGAGAAACTAGCTAGGATCGGATCGAGTAGCATCACACACACACACACACACACACATAGAGAGAGAGAGAGAGAGAGAGAAGGGCGACTGAACTCCTCCTAGCAGTTCATCCCCCCAGCCAAGAACAGACCCTCGTAAGGCTGTTCTTCCTTGTATTGCTCATCATCATCAGCCCAAGAGGCAATCCACCACACCACACACTGGAGTAGGGTATTACACCACAACGGTGGCCCGAACCAGTATAAACCCTGTGTCTCTTGTGCTGTTCTTTCCATAGCTTAGATCTTAGCGAGGCGGAGGGGTGCAGGTAGGTAGAAGGCGAAATCTCCGCGCGCACCCCAGTGTTCGAACCTCAAGGGTCTGCCGGAACCTGAAATACGACAGTACACAACATAGCATACTTTATAGAACCTATGACTGAGGCTCATCATCGCTTCCTCATAGTTCGTAGGTTTGTCATGGTCTAGTAACATGACTTCTAGAAAGAATTACCGTACCACTCTGGTGCGGACCATACTCTGGTTGTCCTACGAGGTTCGGTAGTAACTTGATATGAAGTTTCATGATCATCATCATTAGCTTCCTCACTAATTGGCGTAGAAATCACTAGAACTGATTTCTGTGATGAACTACTTTCCAATTCGGGAGAAGGTACAATTACCTCATCAAGTTCTACATTCCTCCCACTCACTTCTTTCGAGAGAAACTTCTTCTCTAGAAAGGATCCACTCTTAGCAACAAAGATCTTGCCTTTCGGATCTGTGATAGAAGGTGTACCCAATAGTTTCTTTTGGGTATCCTATGAAGACACACTTTTCCAATTTGGGTTTGAGCTTATCAGGCTGAAACTTTTTCACATAAGAATCACAACCCTAAACATTAAGAAATGACAGCTTAGGTTTCTAGCCAAACCATAGTTCATACGGTGTCGTCTCAACGGATTAGACGGTGCCCTATTTAACGTGAATGTAGCTATCTCTAATGCATAACCCCAAAACGATAGTGGTAAATCGGTAAGAGACATCATAGATTGGACTATATCCAATAAAGTACGGTTATGACGTTCGGACACACCATTATGCTGTGGTGTTCCATGTGGCATGAATTTGTGAAACTATTCCACATTGTTTTAGTTGAAGACCAAACTCGTAACTCAAATATTCATCTCCATGATCAGATCTTAGAAACTTTATTTTCTGTTTATGATGAATTTCCACTTCACTCTAAAATTCTTTGAACTTTTTCAAATATTTAAGACTTATGTTTCATCAAGTAGATATACCCATATCTGCTCAAACCATATGTGAAGGTCAGAAAATAATGATACCCGCCGCGAGCCTGAACACTCATCGTACCGTATACATCAGTATGTATTATTTCCAATAAGTCAGTTGCTCGCTCCATTGTTCCGGAGAACGGAGTCTTAGTCATCTTGCCCATGAGGCATGGTTCGCAAGCATCAAGTGATTCCAAAAGCCCATCAACATGGAGTTTCTTCATGCGCTTTACACCAATATGACCTAAACGACAGTGCCACAAATAGGTTAAACTATCATTATTAACTTGCATATTTTGGCTTCAATATTATGAATATGTGTATCACTATGATCGAGATTCAATAAACCATTCACCTGGGTGTATGACCACAGATGGTTTTATTCATGTAAACAAAATAACAATTATTCTTTGACTTAAATGAATAATTGTATTGCAATAAATATGATCCAATCATATTATGCTCAACGCAAACACCAAATAACATTTATTTTAGGTTGAACACTAATCCCGAAGGTAAAGGGTGTGTGCTATGGTGATCTTATCAACCTTGGAATCACTTCCAACACACATCATCACCTTGCCCTTAACTAGTCTTTGTTTATTTTGCAACTCCCGTTTCGAGTTACTACTCTTAGCAACTGAACCAGTATCAAATACCGAGGGGTTGCTATAAACACTAGTAAAGTACACATCAATAACATGTATATCCAATATACCTTTGTTCACTATGCCATCCTTCTTATCCGCCAATAATCTAGGGCAGTTCCACTTCCAGTGACCATTTCCTTTGCAGTAGAAGCACTCAGTTCCAGGCTTGGGTCTAGCTTTGAGCTTCTTCATGGGAGCAGCAACTTGCTTGCTATTCCTTTTGAAGTTCCTCTTTCTTTCCCTTTGCCCTTTTTCTTGAAACTAGTGGTCTTGTTAGCCATCAACACTTGATGCTATTTCTTGATTTCTACCTTCGCCGATTTCAGCATCACGAAGAGCTTGGGAATTACTTTCGTTATCCCTTGCATATTATAGTTCATCACTAAGTTCTAGTAACTTGGTGATAGTGACTAGAGAACTTTGTCAATTACTATCTTATCTGGAAGATTAACTCCCACTTGATTCAAGTAATTGTAGTACCCAGACAATCTGAGCACATGCTCACTAGTTGAGCTATCCTCCTCCATCTTGTAGGCAAAGTACTGTCAGAGGTCTTCTACCTCTCGACATGGGCATGAGTATGAAATACCTATTTCAACTCTTAGAACATCTTATATGCTCTGTGGAGTTCAAAACGTTTTTGAAGTCCCGGTTCTAAGCTGTAAAGCATGGTGCACTAAACTATCAAGTAGTCATCATACTGAGCTTTACCAAACGTTCATAACATTTGTATCTGCTCCTGCAATAGGTCTGTCACCTAGCAGTGCATCAAGGACATAATTCTTCTGTGCAGTAATGAGGATAATCCTCAGATCACGGACCTAGTCCGCATCATTGCTACTATCATCTTTCAACATAGTTTTTCTCTAGGAACATATCAAAAAATAAAACAGGGAGCTACATCGCAAGCTATTGATCTACAACATAGATATGTAAATACTATCAGTACTAAGTTCATGATAAATTAAAGTTCAATTAATCATATTACTAAACCATGTCCGATCATCATGTGAGATGGAGTAGTTTTCAATGGTGAACATCACTATGTTGATCATATCTGCTATATGATTCACGCTCGACCTTTCGGTCTCTAGTGTTCTGAGGCCATATATGCATATGCTAGGCTCGTCAAGTTTAACCCGAGTATTCCACGTGTGCAAAACTGGCTTGCACCCGTTGTATGTGAATGTAGAGCTTATCACACCCAATCATCACATGGTGTCTCGGCACGACGAACTATCACAACGGTGCATACTCAGGGAGAACACTTATACCTTTAGTGAGATATTATCTTATAATGCTACCGCCGAACTAAGAAAAATAAGATGCATAAAGGATAAACATCACATGCAATCAAAATATGTGACATGATATGGCCATGATCATCTGGCGCCTTTTATCTCCATCTCCAAAGTACCGTCATGATCTCTATTGTTACTGGCATGACACCATGATCTCCATCATCTTGATCCGTATCAATGTGTCGTCACATGGTCGTCTCGCCAACTATTGCTCTTGCAACTATTGCTATCGCATAGCGATAAAGTAAAGCAATTATTTGGCACTTGCATCTTATGCAATAAAGAGCCAACCATAAGGCTTCTGCCAGTTGCCGATAACTTCAACAAAGCATGATCATCTTATACAACAACTTATATCTCATCATGTCTTGACCATATCACATCACAACATGCCCTGCAAAAACAAGTTAGACGTCCTCTACTTTGTTGTTGCAAGTTTTATGTGGTTTCTACTGACTGAGCAAGAACCGTTCTTACCTATGCATCAAAAACCACAACGCGGTATAGTGATTGCTTTTTGATCTTCAGAAAGAACCCTGTTCATTGAATTCGATTAAACTAAAGTTGGAGAAACTGACACCCACTAGCCACCTGTGTGCGAAGCACGTCGGTAGAACCAGTCTCGCGTAAGCATACGCGTAATGTCGGTCTGAGCCGCTTTGATGACCCACAAGTGTAGGGGATCTATCATAGTTTTTCAATAAGTAAGAGTGTTAAACCCAACGAGGAGCATAAGGAAATGATAAGCAGTTTTCAGTAAGGTATTCTCTGCAAGCACTGAAATTATCGGTAACCGATAGTTTTGTGATAAGGTAATTTGTAACGAGTAGCAAGTACTAAAAGTAAATAAGGTGCAACAAGATGGCCCAATCCTTTTGGTAGCAAAGGACAAGCCTGGACAAACTCTTATATGAAGGAAAGCGCTCCCGAGGACACATGGGAATTATCGTCAAGCTAGTTTTCATCACGTTCATATGATTCGCGTTCGGTACTTTGATAATTTGATATGTGGGTGGACCGGTGCTTGGGTACCGCCCTTACTTGGACAAGCATCCCACTTATGATTAACCCCCATTGCAAGCATCCGCAACTAGAACAGAAGTATTAAGGTAAACCTAACCATAGCATGAAACATATGGATCCAAATTAGCCCCTTATGAAGCAACGCATAAACTAGGGTTTAAGCTTCTGTCACTCTAGCAACCCATCATCTACTTATTACTTCCCAATGCCTCCCTCTAGGCCCAAACAATGGTGAAGTGTCATGTAGTCGACGTTCACATGACACCACTAGAGGGATGACAACATACATCTCATCAAAATATCGAACGAATACCAAATTCACATGACTACTTATAGCAAGACTTCTCCCATGTCCTCAAGAACAAACGTAACTACTCACAAAGCATATTAAGGTTCATAATCAGAGGGGTATTAATATGCATAATGGATCTGAACATATGATCTTCCACCAAGTAAACCAACTAGCATCAACTACAAGGAGTAATCAACACTACTAGCAACCCACAGGTACCAATATGAGGTTTGGATACAAAGATTGGATACAAGAGATGAAATAGGGTTTGAGATGAGATGGTGCTGGTGAAGATGTGGATGGAGATTGACCCCCTCCCGATGAGAGGATCGTTGGTGTTGACGATGGTGATGAATTCCCCCTCCCCGGGGGAAGTTTCCCCGGCAGAACAGCTCTGCCGGAGCCCTAGATTGGTTCCGCAAAGGTTCCACCTTGTGGCGGCGGAGTTTCTTCTCCAAAGATTTCTTCTTATTTTTTCTCGGACGAAAGACCTCATATAGCAGAAGATGGGCATCGGAGGGCCACCAGGGGGCCCATGAGGTAGGGGGCGCGCCTAGGGGGTAGGGCGCGCCCCCTACCCTCGTGGCTGGTGGGTGGCCCCCCTCTGGTACTTTTTGCGCCCAATATTTTTATATATTCTGAAAAGTGCCCCCGTGGAGTTTTAGGACTTTTTGAGATCTGCAGAATAGGTCTCTAATATTTGCTCCTTTTCCAGCCCAGAATTCCAGCTGCCGGCATTCCCCCTCTTCATGTAAACCTTGTAAAATAAGAGAGAATAGGCATAAGTATTGTGACATAATGTGTAATAACATCCCATAATGCAATAAATATCGATATAAAAGCATGATGCAAAATGGACGTATCAACTCCCCCCAAGCTTAGACCTCGCTTGTCCTCAAGCGAAAGCCGAAATCGAAAAATATGTCACATGTTTAGAGATAGAGGTGTCGATAAAAATAAAATACGGACATGAGGGCATCATGATCATTCTTAGAACAACAACATATTCAAATAATCATTCTTTGGAGTTGTTCACATGTTCGCTTGTCCTCATGCCTTCTAAATATGATCTCTTATGCTAATGTAACAATTCAATCACAATTTCAAGTATTAATCATAAACTTCATTAAAAACAAACAAACTCTAATCTCAGTCATTGAGGCAATTGCAATTTATCATAACATAGGAAAGAGTCAATATAAGAGCTTTTCAGCAAGTCCACATACTCAACCATCATTTAGCCTTTCACAATTGCTAACACTCACGCAATACTTATGGGTATGAAGTTTTAATTGTTCATAGAGAAAGATAGGGGCTTATAGTTTTGCCTCCCAACTCTTTACCTCAAGGGTAACGTCAACAATAATAGTTCATGTAAACCCACATCTAATTAGCCATATATATCAGGATCTTTCCAACACATTGTGCTTGCCAAAGGATAAAATTTAAAAAGGAAAGGTGAAGATCACCATGACTCTTATATAAGGTAGAAGATAAAAGTGAAAGATAGGCCCTTCGCAGAGGGAAGCAGAGGTTGTCATGCACTTTTATGGTTGGATGCACAAAATCTTAATGTAAAAGAACATCACTTTATATTGCCACTTGTTATAAGGACCTTTATTATGCAGTCTATCGCTTTTATTTCTTCCATATCACAAGATCGTACAAAGCTTATTTTCTCCACATTAATAAATCATACATATTTAGAAGGCAATTTTTATTGCATGCACCAATGACAACTTACTTGAAGGATCTTACTCAATCCATAGGTAGGTATGGTGGACTCTCATGGAAAAGATGTGTTTTAAGGATATTTGTAAGCACAAGTATTATTTCTACTTGGTGCAAAGAACTTGGCTAGCATGAGAGGGAAAGGCAAGCTCAACATGTTGGATGATCCATGACAATATAATTTATCTCAGATGTAAGAAAACATAACCCATTACGTTGTCTTCCTTGTCCAACGTCAACTCTTTAGCATATCATACTTTAATGAGTGCTCACAATCATAAAAGATTTCCAAGATAGTATATTTATATGTGAAGACCTCTCTTTCTTTATTACTTCCTATTAATTGCAATGATGACTAAAACTATGTTTGTCAACTCTCAACAACTTTTATTCATCATACTCTTTATATGTGAGCTCATTACTCTCCATAAGATCCATATGATCTCTTTATTTATTTTTATTTCTTCTCTTTTATTTTATTCCCTCAAGATCATAGCAAGGTAATCAAGCCCTTGACTCAACACTAATCTTTATTATATATAGCTCATGGACTCGATAACATAGAAGGATCATAAAGCAAAACTCACAACTAGATCATACTAAAACTTTATTTTACTAGATCAAGATATTATCAAAAGGATCAAACTAAGAAAAACGGTAAAGGTAAAAGTGATGGTGATACGATATCGGGGCACTCCCCGAAGGTTGGCAGTTGCCAAGGGGATTGCCCATACCCATGTGATTATATCTCTTTTGCTGGTGAAGGTGTAACACCCACGATGCGGCTATATCTCCCACGTGTCGGGGCACGACTTAGAGGCATAACCGCATGGTAGGCATGTCGCAAGAGGGGTAATCTTTAAACATCCCATGTACTGAATAAGAAAGGGATAAAGAGTTGGCTTACAATCTCCACTTCACACAATACATAAATATAGCATACATCATCCAAAATACAATCAAGGTCCGACTACGGAACCAACATAAATAAATAAAACCCCAAATGCTAGATCCCCGATCGTCCCGACTGGGCTCCACTACTGATCAACTGGAAACGAAACAACACCACGAACATGATCTTCATCGGGCTCCCACTTGAGCTCGGTTGTGTCACTTGCACTGGTATCATTGGCACCTGCAACTGTTTGGAAGTATCTGTGAGCCACGAGGACTCAGCAATCTCACACCCTCGCGATCAAGACTATTTAAGCTTTAAGGGGAGTAAAAGGTAGTGAGGTGGAGCTGCAGCAAGCACTAGCATATATGGTGGCTAACTTACGCAAATAAGAGCGAGAAGAGAAGCAAAGCAACGTCCGTGAACTAGAAGTGATCAAGAAATGATCCTGAAACTACTTACGTTCAAACATAACTTCAAAGCCGTGTTCACTTCCCGGACCCTGTCGAGAAGAGACCATCACGGCTAAACACGCAGTTGATCCATTTTAAATTAAGTTAAGAGTCAGGTTTTCTACAACCGGATATTAACAAATTCCCATCTGCCCATAACCGCGGGCACATCTTTCGAAAGTTCAAAACCCTATAGGGGTGTCCCAACTTAGCCCATCACAAGCTCTCACGGTCAACGAAGGATATTCCTTCTCCCAGGAAGACCCGATCAGACTCGGAATCCCGGTTACAAGACATTTCGACAATGGTAAAACAAGACCAGCAAAGCCACCTGAATGTGCTGACAAATCTTGATAAGAGCTGCACATATCTCGTTCTCAGGGCACACCGGATTGTCCAAGATTCCGGTAGGCCAGCCCAGAGTTGCCCCTGGTGGCCACCGACTGCTGATAGGTTGGAACAACACTCAGAGGAGCACTGGCCCGGGGGTTTAAAATAAAGATGACCCTTGAGTCTGCAGAACCCAAAGGAAAAAGGCTTAGGTGTCCAATGGTAAAACCAAGGTTGGGCCTTGCTGGAGGAGTTTTATTCAAAGCGAACGGTCAAGGGGTTCCCATAACACCCAACCGTGTAAGGAACGCAAAATCAAGGAACATAACACCGGTATGACGGAAACTAGGGCAGCAAGAGTGGAACAAAACACCAGGCATAAGGCCGAGCCTTCCACCCTTTACCAAGTATATAGGTGCATTAAAGTAAATAAGAGATAATAATGATATACCAACAATATCCATGTTCCAACATGGAACAAACTTCAACTTCACCTGCAACTAGCAACACTATGAGAGGGGCTGAGCAAAGCGGTAACATAGCCAAACAACGGTTTGCTAGGAAAGGTGGGTTAGAGGCTTGACATGGCAATATGGGAGGCATGATATAGCAAGTGGTAGGTATCGCAACATAGCAATAGAGCGAGCAACTAGCAAGCAAAGATAGAAGTGATTTCGAGAGTATGGTCATCTTGCCCGAGATCCCGCAAGGAAGAAGAACGAGTCCACGAAGAAAACAAACGGACGTAGTCGAACGAATCCTCACAAACGCAACGTTATCGGAACTAACCCAAAGAAGCAACACCGGAAAGAAGCAAACAACATGGTAAACAACCATCACATAAACATGGTATGATGCACAAACAAGTATGATGCATGTCCGGTTTAACAAGGCATGGCATGGCAAAGTGCACAAGCAATCCTACAAATTAAGTGGAGCCCAATATGCAACGAGTTGCCTATTGACGAAACACCACAACAAGTTATTTAGGTCGATCTCGTTTAGGTACCCAAAATATTAAATGTTGATTAACATGGCAAGAGGTGAAGCATATCAAAACTACCTATCTAGGCAAGTTTAAATGAGGCCGGAAATAACAAACAACAAGTCCGGAAAATCCTCAAATGCATATTTTTGGATTAGATACTGTTCTGCCCTGAACCAAATTTTAGAGTTGTTAAACATGCAAAGTAATGCCACCATGTTAAACTAGGCATTTTCCTACCCCATTTACATATAAAGTTTATTAGGTTTGGAGCTACGGTTATTTAGTTATGAATTAAATCATTTTAACATGGCAATAGGCAAAATATAAGAAAACATCATTTTAAACTTTTTAAACATGATTTAAAGTTGGATATTATTAAACTAGATGAAATTCTAGTCACATTTCATATATAATTCATTTTAAACCGATGCACGGTTGTGGAATTATTATATGCGTGAATATGGAGGGGTAAACTGTAAATATGTAGTTTTCTGGAAAAAGAGAAATTCGTCCTGTGGAAAAAAACATTATGCGGGCCAAATCTAGAACAGAGGCCGAACTGTGCAGAGGGTGGGGTTTGTGCAGCGCTCACACCGGGCCCAGCAGACCGAAACTGGAGCTGGGCCAGAGAGGAGGCCACAGTTGGGCCTTAGCGCCGAAGTGGCCTTGAGCGTGGGTGCGGTCAACGCGTGCCAGCGGATCGAGCACGGGCTGCACTGCTCGTTCCCCTCGGGAAAAACAAGGGCGTGGACGAAGTAGAGGAGGTCGCGGCAGGCAACGGCGATGCAGGGTGCGACGACGGTGAATCTGACGGGCGACACGTCGGGGAGGTGGCTAGAGGAGGCGGAACGGGTGGTCCTTGGACAGGGACGCGGCGAGGTCCTCACTCATGGACTCGAGCGCCTGGACGAGGACGGCTGTGGCGTTGCTGGCGCTTGCTCTATGGGGATGGCACGGGCCACGACAGAGGAACAAGGGCGCGGCGGCGGGACTTGGCGCGGGCTCCCGGCGACTCCAGGCGACGAAGGACGAGGAGGAGGAGGGCACGAGGCAGGGGCCCTGGTTCTGCTGGTGGCGGACGGTGCGAGGACGCCGGTGAGCTTGTTCGGCATCCAGGACGGGAAGCATGGCTGGGAGGCGAGGCGCTGCAAGGCACTCCGGCGAGGAGCAGGCAGACGGCGGAGCTGCGGTTCCATGGCGGCGGTGTCGACCTATAGAGGGCGACAGAACGATGGCCATGGTAGCAGGGGTGACCTCCTGTTGCTCCTTCCTGGCGAGAGAGAGTGAGATAATTTGAGAGAGCGAGAGATAGAGAGAGAGAGGGAGAAGGGAACCAGAGGAAGGGGAAGGGCGCGCTACGACTTGGAGGGACGAGGCGGTCGGTGGTGGAGCGAGGCAGTGGGGCATCGGGGTGGCCTGGAGGTTGAGGTCGCCAGCGACAAGGCTCGCGGGAGCGACGCGGTGACAAATTTGAGGTGCTCGCGCGCCACGGCAGGGAACGGTAGCATCAGCGGCATCTGGATGGGCTCGACGCCCTGCTGGTCGTCGGCGGGAGCGCAGTCCGGCGAGGCTCGGGAGGAGGGGATCGAAAGGGGGCTACGGGATTGGCCCGATGGGGAATTTCGAGGAGAGGAGGTGGGTGGATCGGGAGGGATCCCGATGATGATTTGGAAGGTGGTGGCGGGGAATGGGACAAGCCCCTAGAAGTTAGGGTTTTGTCCAGATTTAGACTAGGGAGTTCTTATATATAAGTAAAGAGGGGGAGTTTGGATCATCGGATCAAAATTCAACGGACGAGAATAAATATGCTAAGGAGTCCAATAAATAAAACGATGATATTTTGGGGGTGTTAGGGGATGATCCGGATCCAACGGTGACGACTGCCTGGGTCAGTTTCGGGTAAGTTTCGGACACGCGCGAGGGGTCAATGCACTGTGCAAAGAGGGGTAGGTTGGGCCTAGGCTGTGTAGGAGAGGTCTCAGGCTGAGAAGAGAGACGGAAATGGAGCCCGACAAGGTTTTCGGAGACCGAAAACGTCCGACGTTTGACCGGCTATATTGCCGCTATAGTTTAACGGTTGGGCTATCAAACGGACTCTGAATGCGATGAAACTTGGCAGGCGGTCTACTGACAACATAACAACACCGCACGCCAACTTTCAACCCAATTCGAAAAAAATTTCTGGCCCCTTATAAAATAATATTTCGGACGTGCCACGGGCACGTGCAAGTGTGTCTGGGCTCAGAACGGATAACGGAAGGAACGAGGAGACCCGGACGGATGCAAGTTTTGAAAACATGATGATGCAATGCACATGATGACATGGCAAGATGCGACACGCAAGCAAAAGACAAGGCAAAAACAATGAATAACTGGAAGACACCTGGCGCGTTGGTCTCGGGGCATTACAACAATCCACCACTATGAGAGGATATCGTCCCGAGATCTAGGATGGCACCAGAGGGAAACGGAAGAGGAAGACAAGAGGTAAAACTAAGTTGCTTCTTTGACAAAAGAGTGAAACCGATGAACATTGAGAGGTTGAAAACTTGAAAGAAAGAAAGAACACAACAGAGTAGAACGAATTTGAGAGCACTCCGGTAGAAAAGAGAAACAAGGAACATTACTAGAACCTTGTAGGTTGAAAGACATAAGAAAAAGGGTTGCAATGGACAAGAAGTACATGCAAGCACTCCGGTAGAAACGAGATGTACAGGGAACGATAAGGATCAATTACGACAACACTCCGGTTGGAAATGGAAGGTAAAGAATATGAGTTTGGCAAAATGAAAGCACTTGGATGAGAGTCCGGTTACAAGAGGAATGATAGCCACAATACTCTGGTTAAAACAAGATAGAGAAGGAATAAGAATGATATAATTTGGGCAGCACTCCGACTGTAAATGGAAGGAATTGAACATGAACTTGACAAGATGAGAGGATACTTGATGAAATCAACAACACACTGCCTCCAGAACTATTGAAAGAATGGCACAAGGGGTAAGAAAGATTTCATACAGCACTCCGGTTGAGAATGGAGGTAAAACTTGATAAGATGAGAGAGCTCGAATGAAAACATGACACTCCAGTTGAATGGACAAGCAAAAGGAAAGAACATGATCTTTGACAACAAATGGGATGATGGGTCGAAGAGTGCAACATCACAATGCCTCCGGAAGAGATGAAAGAAATGAATTTACTGAATGGAGGAAAACAAGATCTTAAAAGAGCACGCTTACACGAGATGCTAGAACGGAGTTGTTGGACTATGAACAACGAAAGGATAAGCTTGTTGTGGCCTTATGGAAAACATCTCAAAATCTTGAGGTGAAATTCTGCCACTAATGAAAAACAATAGATTGGATTGATATCAACAAGGAGACGAGAACTTATTTCACCGGGAGGATAAATGAAGAACTTGGGTCATTTATAAGCACCATAATAGCAACAATCCTTAGGGAAGGCTTAAGGTGAAATATAACCCAAGATAACTCCCAAGAAGAGATTGATGGGTTGAAAAGATGTCTTGAGCGAAGAGAAAATGATGCATTTAGATATGTCACTCTTGGAAAACTTGTGAATCATGAAACATGAAGGGAAATTATCAAGAATGACATAACACCACCTCAAAAGATAAGGTTGAGGGAATTGCACTTCAGAATGCAAGATGAAGAATACTTGAGCTCCTCTGAAAAGAATCTTTATGAGCACTTTGAGAAGGAATTAAATCCTTGCTGAACCATCATGTAGAACCTCCATGAAGAGCTCCTGTAATACAAGAATGATCAAAAGGTAGATAAGTTGAAAGGAACTCCGGTAGGAGCCTTGCAACGATTTAGATGGGGCTTCGTGGTGATATAATTGAGAGATCTTGGAACTCCGGGAAAGAAAAGATGAAACAATTGAAACCGAGAACTTGATGAGCCTCCGGAATAAGGAATTGAATTTACTTGATGAAACAAGAATAAGAATTACATTATGCTTATCGTTCACCAATTCAAATTGATGACAAGCAACGGATTTTGCATACTATGTTGGTGTACTAGAGTAGGGGTACCCTAGTATCCCGAACTTGTGCACGGGCAGTCGCAGCATCCCGTGGCAAGGCTTGCCGGGTGACCGCCAAGGTCCTCCGTGGTTCCTTTGGAGCCATTCAAGAACAAAGTGTCCAAGCCAAGAAGACAAGACCCCGGCAAGAGGAGCTTGCCGGGAAGGCTAACAAAAGCATCCCAAGACCCCGGCAAGAGGAGCTTGCCGGGAAGGCCACCCAAGGCATTGCAAGGAACTTGCCGCGGCGCACCACGCGTCCCGGCAAGGCCCGGTGAGCGACAAGCTCCCGGACGCGACAAGACAACGACAGCAGCAAGGCGCTTGCCGCGGCAGGCCACCTCCCTGGGCCCGCGCTCCAGCACATCCACCAATGTGTCGCTCTGGGGCCCTTCCAGGCGTACGTGGCGGGAGGCTGTGCAGCCAGCGGCGTGCGGTGGCAAGCGGCGCTGACAAGATCGCCATCGTGGCGAACGGTGGCGTCCCTAGCGGTCCCTTTTCGCACTGTTTAGGCGACACAGACGGGCATTTAAGGCCCTTGTCCCCTGCCGTCAGGGTTAGGTATGATACATTGTAGCAGGTAGCTGTGCCGACCACAGCACCTTTCCATTTTTGCCCTTTACCTCCGTTGCCACTTGTCGGTAACCTCTTGAGCATATAAAAGGAGGCCCGTGCGCAACATAGGAGGGGGTTAGCTGGTTCGAACACTCACGCTCGGTCTCGTTAGCTGTTGGTGTGTACTGTAGCACTCCGCGCTCCTGAGCAAGAAATCAATACAAACCACAAAGCAGGAGTAGGGTTTTACGCATCCGTGCGGCCCGAACCTGGGTAAATCGCTCGCATGCATCGCCTCGATCCGCTCTTTGCACGATCTCCGCCCCCGCCGAACCGAAAGGGACCCGGTCCGCCGGTCCCATAGGTGCCCGTGGATCAGTACCCCGGCATCTTTAGATCTTCATCATCTTCATCAACATGCCGCCAAAGAAGAAGGTTTCGGAGGCAGCTGCTCCGTCCGCGCCTTACCCACCACCGCCGGGACAAACGGCTGATGGGGCGGGCGCCGGCGGAAGAACGGGCGTAGACGAGGGAGCTCACGGTGCTGCCAGGTCCAAGGGCGAGGCCGCGCTGCCCGTCGGCGGCGTAGCCGACTCCCACAACGACCGAGCGCACTCCAAGACCTCGGCGTCCGTACATGCACCGCGCCTGTCTCAGGAGGCGCGGGACCGGCAGCGTCACGGTGCTCATAGTACCATGCGTTTGCTGGACCAAGATCGAGTTGGTGGGTCTCGGAGCGCTCCAGACCAGCATGCACACCTACATGCTGGCATGAGTGGAGCGCGGTCTCCTGGACGAGATACTGCTCCTTCTAACATAGTTAGGAGTCCGAGCATATCCTGCTCCTCGCACCGTTTGCCACCACCACCTGCCACTGCAGCAGAAGCTTTGGCGCGAGCACAATTGCTCCTAGACTACCCTCCGACAGCAGACAAGATCGACGACTGGAGGGCCACCATCCAGAGTCTCATCGGCTTCACCAACGGCGACACTCAGCGGCAACCGAGCACGTCGCAGCCGTGGCAAGCCAGCCAGGCACGAGCCGGAGACGACAAGACTGGTGGGGGTGCAACTACTATGCACTCTCCGCCCCGAAGGCCGAGATCGCCGACCCGCCGGATCCACCTCGACAGCGACTCCACCGCGTCATCAGATCCGCGAGCTCGTCGCGATCAGCGCCAAGTTCTTCAAGAACGACAACAAGAAGACGCTCGTACTCGCATCGAGTGCCGAAGGGAAGCGCGACGTCAATCAGACCAGCGCACTGGGCCCTCTGTTGACATGCATGCGCCAGGGGAACCAGGCGACTTGCCGTACGCGGTAGGTTGCCCTGCGTTCACTCGTGAGCTGCGGCAAGTCCAGTGGCCCAGCACGAAGAATTTCAAACCAGATGTACCAGAGAAATACGACGGCAAGACGCATCCGTCGGAGTTCCTCAGCATCTACACCATCGCGGTGCAGGCTGCCGGGGGGCGGGACGACAAGATCCTTGCCAACTACTTCCCGCTGGTGCTCAAGCCCAACGTCAGGTCCTGGCTCATGCACTTGCCGGACAACTCCATATCCTCCTGGGCTGATCTATGCCATCAGTTTGTCGGCGCCTTTACAGGCGGCCACAAACCTCATGGCCAAGAAAGTGACCTTCATCTGCTCGCCCAGAAGGAAGGAGAGCCCCTGCGCAAGTACATTCAGAGGTTCAGCCGTGTACAGTATAACATTCCAGACGTCCACCCCGCCACGGTCATCAGCGCGTTCCATCAGAACGTGCGTAACCGCAGGATGCGGGAGGAGATGGCGATGTGCAGGATCAGAGACGTCAGTGAGCTATATGCCCTGGCCGAAAAGTGTGCACGTGCTGAGGAAGGGAGGAAACTCCCCGGAGAGAAGACCGGAGCAGAAGGATCTGACAGTGAGGATGCTGCCCCGACAAAGAAAAACCGGCGGCGGAACAGGAAGAAGAAAGGCAAAGACGTGCTAGTTGTTGAGCAGTCCGGCAACGAAGGTGGCGCCAACAAAGCCAAGGTTGGTAGCTCCGGCAAGGAGATTGCCGCGTGCACCAACTGCCAGGCTGTGGCGGTCGCCGACAAGCAGGACGGCTCTGACAAGCAGTACTGCAAGATTCACCGCACCAAGGGCCATGACCTCCAGAGCTGCAAGAAGGTCGAGTAGCTTGTCCAGCAGCAAAAGGCTGAGTACGAGCGACGCGACAAGGAGAGGGCCCAAGGAGGCGCTGGAGAATCTGGCAAGAAGCGCGCCGGCCGGGGAGGACGCCACGGCAAGGCCAAGCAGCGACAAGGAGACAGACCTCCCCGCGGCCGCGACAAGGATGACGACGACGACGACGAAGACATGGATGATGTTGAAACCAGCGAGCAGGAGTTCCAGAAAGCCACAGAGGTCTTGTGCGTCGACGGCGGTGCTTCTCTGCATACTTCAAACCGCCAACTCAAGCAGTGGGTGCGGGAAGTCAACGCAGCAGAACCACCCGTCGAGTCACGCAAGCTTCTGAAATGGTCCAGCACGCCTATCATCTTTGATATTGAGGACCACCCTGATCGCACAACTGCGGTCGGGTGCTTGCCGATGTTGGTCTCACCAACAATCCGCAACCTCAAGGTCACTAAGATGCTAGTTGACGGTGGGGCCGGCTTGAACTTGATCTCCTCCGCTATACTCCAAAAAGTCCAGATCCCTGACAGCGAGCTTGAAGAGACCGGCACATTCCAAGGAATCAACCCGGGAAGGAGCAAGCCGAAGGGGAAGGTCACGTTGCCAGTAACATTTGGCAGCGAGCTGAACTTCAGAACTGAGAGGGTCACTTTTGACGTTGCCGATATTCCATTGCCTTACAATGGGATACTTGGCCGTCCAGCACTCGCCAAGTTTATGGCAGCCTCTCACTACGCATATAACATGCTGAAGATGCCAGGCCCGATAAGCGTCATCTTTGTCCCCGGCGACAAGAAAGATGCTCTTATCTGTGCCGACAAGATCTACCGGGAAGCAGCAGCCGCAGCAGAACGCGGGTCACTTGCCGCTGAAGCTCCCGGGGGGAAGAAGACCAAGTCCGGCAAGAGTTCTAATGCCCACTCCGGCAAGCGCACCTCTTCGGAGTGCTGCGCTGCCGTCGAGGACGCACCATCGAGCTCCACCGGCAAGTGTAAGAAGACGATGGCAGCTCCGCCAGAGACGAAAAAGGTGTCCGCCAAGAAGGACGGCACTGGTGGTACCTTCACCATCAGTGCCACTCTCGACCCTAAATAGGAAAGTGCGCTCGTTGCTTTCCTGCGGGCGAATGTCGACGTGTTTGCGTGGCAACCGTCTGACATCCCCGGTGTTCCCAGGAAAGTGATTGAGCACCACCTTGCCATTTGTCCTCATGCGCGGCCCGTCAAGCAGAAGGTCAGGAAGCAGGCAGTGGAGCGCCAAGAGTTCATCGCAGAAGAGATCAAGAAATTGGAAGTAGCAGGCCTTGTCAGAGGAGTGCTCCATCCCACGTGGTTGGCCAATCCTGTAGTCGTGCGCAAGGCGAACGGGAAATGGAGACTTTGTATCGATTTTACCGATGTTAACAAAGCTTGTCCCAAAGACCCATTTCCTTTGCCGCGCATTGACCAGATTGTTGACTCCACAGCCGGATGTGATTTGCTTTCATTTCTTGACGCATATTCAGGATATCATCAGATCTTCATGGCAGAAGAGGATGAGGAGAAGACCGCATTTATTACTCCATGTGGCACGTACTGTTTCATACGAATGCCTTTCGGATTAAAAAATGCTGGTTCAACATTTTCAAGAGTAGTCCATGTCGCCCTTGAGCCGCAAATACACAGAAATGTGGAAGCCTACATGGATGATATAGTGGTCAAGAGCAAGGATAGGGCAACTCTGATTCAAGATTTGGACGAAACCTTTGCAAATCTGTGCAAGATCAGCCTCAAGCTCAACCCAGAGAAGTGTGTGTTTGGAGTTCCTTT